>NC_138177.1:165896270-166189667 GCF_964165515.1 Mesoplodon bidens | reverse complement strand
CAATCATTCCTGCTGTTACTACAGAGCTTTACAGTTCCCAGAACCTTTGCATGAGCTTCAGAGAACATCTGAATGGGTCTAAATTCTCACCTGGAGGAATGAGCAGAGGGTTAGAGTCAGAAGGCATGAGAATGAAGTCAAATCTCAACATCAGCCATGACTAGCTGTGTGATCTTGGGCAGGTTACTTGGCCTCTCTGAATTTCATTTTCCTTATCTGTAAACCGTCCTCAGAGGGTTATAAGAGTAGAGGCTCTGGCAGAGATTAAGTGCAGAACAAATTGTAGCTGTGTTGCAAAAATGCTTGATAGAACCTTCAGAGCTGAAAGAGACACTCCAGAACCAAGGATCTTAACTCAAGGTCCATGGGCTTCCCAGGAATGTGGAAATGATATATAAAATGGTGTACACATGTGTAGTTTTCTGCAGGGAGAGGGTTCAGGGTTTTCATCAGATTCTCAGAAGGGTTTGTGATCCCCTAAAATGTTACCATTGTGTCCAGGGAAGCAGATAATTAGACTTTTACTTTACAAGTATGTAGAACAGCCTTCCTGGCCCAGCACTGCGCAGTAGTTCATTCAGTAGACGTGTATGTTCCAGGCACTGAAGATGCAAAGATGAATGCTACTTGCCTTTCTGGAGCATGAGGCTTCAGAGCGGATAAGTGATTTAGCCAAGGTCACAGACTTCTGAGATTGGAAGGAAGCCTACTGCTAGGATTGGAACCCCAAATCTCTGACTGCAAAGCTGGCCACTTTTGTCTCAGTAGAGGGGTCCCCCAGGTCTGTGGCTTGCCCAAGTTCCCTCTGGTTAACCAAGACCAGCAGGATCAGCATTCTGTAAGAAAGCCCCTGGGGTCACAATGAGGGAGCTAAGGTGCAGGCACACCTCCTGGGGGTGCTGATGAGCTGCCTGCAGGTGGCAAATCCTTGACTATGACCAGCCCTATTCTGAGCTGATTCATGGAGGGAGGTTCCCTTCCTAAACTCCACCACAGGCTGACAGACCATGAAGCAATTCCACATGTATATTTATATCAATGTTGAGGTTTAATTCACAGAAAATAAAATGCATAGATTTTAAGTGTACAATTGGATGAGTTTTGACAAATGTGTACACCTGTGAAACCCATACCACTCTCAAGATACAGAATTTTTTTTTTTTTTTTTTTTTTTTTTTTTTTTTTTGCGGTACGCGGGCCTCTCACTGTTGTGGCCTCTCCCATTGCGGAGCACAGGCTCCAGACGCGCAGGCTCAGTGGCCATGGCTCACGGGCCCAGCCGCTCTGCGGCATGTGGGATCTTCCCGGACTGGGGCACAAACCTGTGTCCTTTGCATTGGCAGGCGGACTCTCAACCACTGCGCCACCAAGAAAGCCCCAGAATGTTTTTATTACCCAGAGAATTTCCCTGTGTCCCTTCTCAATCTCCCCCAAGGTCAGAGGCAGCCACCATTCTGATTTTTTGTCACCATAAATTAGTGTTGCCTGTTCTAGAACTTGTATAAATGGAATCATACAGGGTGTGCTCTTTTGTGTTTGACTTCCTTTGTTCAACATAATGTCTGTGAAGATTCGTGGATGTTGTTGCCTGTGTCCGGAGTTCATTCCCTTTTGTTGCTGAGTAGCATTCCGTGGAGTGAAGGTGCCACAATTTGTTTAATCCATTCATCTGCTGTTGGATACTTTTTCCCGTTTTGGCTCATATGAATATTCATGTAGGATCTTTGTGTGGACATATGTTTTTATTTCTCTTAGGTAAACATATAGAAGTGGCATTGCTGCATCCCCGGGTAGGTGTATGGGGTTTTTTTGTGTGTGTTTTTTGTGGTTTTTAAAACGTATTTATTTATTTGGCTGCCTCGGGTCTTAGTTGCGGCACACGGGATCTCTATTGCTGCGTGCAGAATCTTTTAGTTGTGGCATGTGGGATCTTTTAGTTGCAGAATGTGAACTCTTAGTTACAGCATGTGGGATATAGTTCCCTGACTAGGGATCGAACCTGGGTCCCCTGCTTTGGGAGCAAGGAGTCTTAGCCACTGGACCACAGGGAAGTCCCAGGTATATGTTTAATTATATAACTAAGCTGTTTTCCAAAGTACATTTTACACCCTGACTAGCGATGTATGAAAGTTCCATTTGCTTCATACCCTTGCCAATCTTTGGTATTATTAGTCTTTTTAACTTTAGTCATTCTAGTGGGTGTGAATTGGTTTCCCTTTGTGGTTTTAATTTACATTTCTCTAATGACTATTGATGCTGAATATCTTTTCATGTATTTACTGGTTATTCCTATATATTCTTCTGTCTGTTCAAAACTTTTGCCCCATTTAAAAAATTGGGTTATTTATATTACAGATTGTAAATAATTCTTTGCATATTCTGGATACAAGATCTTTGATCAGATATATATACTGTGAATATTTTCTTGCAATCTGTGACTCGCCATTTCATTTGAAGAAGATTTTCATTTTGATGAAATACAATTTATTTCTCAAATTTCAACTTAGTTTCATTATTTTCCTATTTCATATTTTTACCTATCTAATGGTCACAAAGATATTCTTTTAAGGGAAATCTGTAATTTTAATCCATGATTATACTTAACAACCACTGAGCCTTTGTCACCAAGCACTATGCTAAATCATCAGTGTTACCTCTATGAGGTAAATTATTATCTCTACTTAAAAGATGAGGAAATCTGGGTGGTCCAGCGGTTAAGACTCTGCACTCCCAATGCAGGGGGCCCAGGTTCAATCCCTGGTCAGGGAACTAGATCCTACATACTGCAACTAAGACCCAGCGTGCCAAATTAATAAATAAACATTTTTTTAAAAAGATGAGGAAATCTAAGCAGTGAGAAGTTAAATAACTTACTCAAGGACACACAGCTAGTAAGAGATAGAGTTGGGATTAAATTCAGGTCTATCCAACTTGGCACTCCCTGCTCCTAACCTTTGCTGCTTTACTGCCTCTCTATTTTTTTTAAAATTTTGTTTTATTTTTGACTGCCTTGGGTCTTCGTTGCTGCACACGGGTTTTCTCTAGTTGTGGTGAGCTGGGGCCACCCTTGGTTGCAGTGAGCCAGCTTATTATTGCAGTGGCTTCTCCCGTTGTGGAGCATGGGCTCTAGACACATGGGCTTCAGTAGTTTCAGCACTCGGGCTCAGCAGTTGTGGTGCACGGGTCCAGCCGCTCGGCAGCATGTGGGATCCTCCCGGACCAGGGCTCCAACCCCTGTCCCCTGCATTGGCAGGCAGATTCTTAAGCACTGCGCCACCAGGGAAGTCCCATGCCTCTATAATTTTAAACCCAAATGATGGTTAATCTGGGAATTTTAAAGGTCTAGGAAGTTTTTATTGTGATTGCATTGGATCTATAGCTTAATTTGAGGAGAATTAACACTTTAACAATTTTGAGTCTTCCAATTCAAGAACGCAGTATATCTTCACCTTTTTAGGTTTTCTTTAATTTCCCTCAGCAATGTTTTGTAGACTTCAGTGTCCAGGTCTTCCATATCTTTTGCTGACTTTATCCTTAAGAATTTGATATTTTAAAAAATAATATTGTTTCTTGCTTATTGCATTGGCTAGAATCTCTAGTACAATATTAAATTTAAAAACATCCTTGCCGGGCTTCCCTGGTGGCGCAGTGGTTGAGAGGCCGCCTGCCGATGCAGGGGATGCAGGTTCGTGCCCCGGTCCGGGAAGATCCCACATGCCGCGGAGCGGCTGGGCCCGTGAGCTGTGGCCGCTGAGCCTGCGCATCCGGAGCCTGTGCTCCGCAACGGGAGAGGCCACAACAGTGAGAGGCCCGTGTACCGCAAAAAAAAAAAAAAAAAAAAAAAAAACAAAAAAAACATCCTTGCCTTGTTCTCAGTCTTAGGAGGAAAGCACTCAGTCTTTTACCATTAAGTATGATGTTATCTGTGGGTTTTTCCTACATGTCCTTTATCAGGATGAAGAAGTTCCCTTCTCTTTCTAGTTTGCTGAGAGTTTTTATCACAAATGGTTGTTACATTTTTGTCAAATGCTTTTCTGTACTTATTGAGATGATCATGTCTTGTTTGTTTGTTTGTTTTCATTGTTGTTGTTTTCGTCTGTTAAGGTGGTGAGTTACATAGACTGATTTCAGATGTTAAACCAGCATTGCATTCCTGATATAGATGGCTATTCAGATTATCTGTTTCTTCCTGAATGAACTTTGGTAGTTTGTGTCTTTCAAGGAATTTGTCCATTTCATCTAAATTGTTGACATCTAATTTACTGGTGTAAAGTTATTCAGAATATTCCCTTATTATCTTTTAATGTCTGTGGTGTCTATAATAATGTTTCCTCTCTCATTCCAGATACCAGTAATTGTGTCTTTTCTCTTTTTTTTCCTGATCTGTCTGGTTAGGGTTTATTTATCAATTCTATCGATACTCTCAAAGAATGAGCTTTCAGCTTAATCAGTTTTTTGTATTGTTTTTCTGTCATCTATTTCATTGATTTCTACTCTTAAAATCTGCAAGGTAGGGGCTTCCCTGGTGGCGCAGTGGTTGAGAATCTGCCTGCTAATGCAGGCGGCCCGGATTCGAGCCCTGGTCTGGGAGGATCCCACATGCCGCGGAGCAAGTAGGCCCATGAGCCACAACTACTGAGCCTGCGCGTCTGAAGCCTGTGCTCTGCAACAAGAGAGGCCATGATAGTGAGAGGCCTGCACATCGCAATGAAGCGTGGGCCCCGCTCGCCACAAGTAGAGAAAGCCCTCGCACAGAAATGAAGACCCAACACAGCAAAAATAAATTAATTAATTAAAAAAAAATCTGCAATGTTTATCCTGGCTCCTCCAATGGAAGGAAGCTGACTACCAACTCTGGGGCTTCCCTGGTGGCGCAGTGGTTGAGAGTCTGCCTGCCGATGCAGGGGATGTGGGTTCGTGCCCCGGTCTGGGAGGATCCCGCATGCCGCGGACCGGCTGGGCCCGTGGGCCGTGGCTGCTGGGCCTGCGGGTCCGGAGCCTGTGCTCCACAACGGGAGGGGCCGCAGCGGTGAGAGGCCCGCATACCGCAAAAAAATAAATAAATAAAATAAAATAAAATAAAATATCAACTCTGTCATGCCTCTTTCTCACGAGTTGCTAGTAGAAGTGCCTGATCTTTCTGGAGGGCAATGTGGCAATAACAAAAGGTTTAAAAGGTGTGTAAAATACACATACTTCTTGCTCCCAAAATACTACTTTGAGGAACTTATAAAGTGGCATGCTGGAAAATGTTTAACAACTCATAGGGGCAGGGAGAGGGGTCCCCAATTTGTAGACTTTACTGATTTTGTGATGTAAATACTCCCATAATAGCCAGTTTCAAGGACCAACACAAACATGTAGTTGGGAAGAGATGGGCACAATTGGCTCTCATGAGCTGGGACAAATGGCCTCCAGGACACCACTAAATTTATGCCAAAGAGAGAATTAAGGATGAATATAAAAATTATGCACAAGTGTACTCTCATTGTTGTTTTATTGGTGGGAAATTGGTGAAACTTAAATATACACCAATGAGATAACAAGTGCATATGTGGTACAGCTATATGGTGATATATGACATGAATAAAATCTTGTTTGGGAAAATTATTAAGAACATGGGGAAATATTCATGATATAATGGGTTTAAAAAAGCAAGTGTAAGTACAGTATAAGATAGATTTATTTTCTTAATGTTATATGAGTAGAAAAAAAATGATAGACAACAAAATATTATCAATGATTCTTCTTTGTGCTTTTTAATTACTTGACAAACTTCCTAAGACGAATCTATGATTTCAGAAAAAAAAAGTCACAAACTCATACATTGAAAAAGTATGTGCATGGACTTCACTGGCAGTCCAGTGGTTAAGACTTCACCTTCCAATGAAGGAGGTGCGGGTTCAGTCCCTGGTGGGGGAGCTAGGATCCCACATGCCTTGTGGCCAAAAACCCCAAAAATGAAACAGAAGCAATATTGCAACAAATTCAATAAAGACTTTAAAAAAATGATCCACATCAAAAAAAAAACAAAAAAAAAACAAGGAATCCACCTGCCAATGCAAAGGACAAGGGTTTGAGCCCTGATCTGGGAAGATCCCACATGCTACGGAGCAACTAAGCCCATGTGCCACAACTACTGAGCCTGCACTCTAGAGCCCGTGAGCCATAACTACTGAGCCCACGTGCCACAACTGCTGAAGCTGGCGTGCCTAGAGCCCATGCTCCACAACAAAAGAAGCCACCACAATGAGAAGCCTGTGCACCGCAACGAAGAGTAGCCCCAGCTCGCCGCAACTAGAGAAAGCCCACGCACAACAACAAAGACCCAACACAGCCAAAATTAAATAAATAAATTAATTAATTAATTATTATTATTTTTTTTTTAGTGGTACGTGAACCTCTCACTGTTGTGGCCTCTCCCGTTGTGGAGCACAGGCTCCGGACGCACAGGCTCAGCGGCCATGACTCACTGGCCCAGCCACTCCGTGGCATGTGGGATCTTCCTGGACCGGGGCACGAACCTGTGTCCCCTGCATCGGTAGGCGGACTCTCAACCACTGCGCCACCAGGGAAGACCTTAATTAATTTTTTTTAAATGTGCACGCATGTGTGTTTTCAGAACCCAGTCCTTTTCTAAGCACGTGTGCTAAGAATCAAACAGGTGGGGAGATTCAGAAGTAGCTGGCTGAACATCGTTCTCAATGGTGAAAAACTGAAACCACTTCCTCTAAGATCAGGAACAAGACAAGGTTGCCCACTGTCACCACTATTATCCAACAGAGTTTTGGAAGTTTTAGCCACAGTAATCAGAGAAGAAAAAGGAATAAAAGGAATCCAAATTGGAAAAGAAGAAGTAAAACTGTCATTGTTTGCAGATGACATGATACTATACATAGAGAATCCTAAAGATGCTACCAGAAAACTGCTAGAGCTAATCAATGAATTTGGTAGGGTAGCAGGATACAAAATTAATGCACAGGAATCTCTTGCGTTCCTATACACTAATGATGAAAAATCTGAAAGAGAAATTAAGGAAACACTCCCATTTACCATTGCAACAAAAAGAATAAAATACCTAGGAATAAACCTACCTAAGGAGACAAAAGACCTGTATGCAGAAAACTATAATACACTGATGAAAGAAATCAAAGATGATACAAACAGATGGAGAGATATACCATGTTCTTGGATTGGAAGAATCAACATTGTGAAAACGACCATACTACCCAAAGCAATCTACAGATTCAGTGCAATCCCTATCAAACTTCCAATGGCATTTTTCACAGAACTAGAACAAAAAATTGCACAATTTGTATGGAAACACAAAAGACCCCGAATAGCCAAAGCAATCTTGAGAAAAAAAAAAAACGGAGCTAGGGGAATCAGGCTCCCAGATTTCAGACTATACTACAAAGCTACAGTAATCAAGACAGTATGGTACTGGCACAAAAACAGAAATATAGATCAATGGAACAGGCTAGAAAGCCCAGAGATAAACCCATGCACATATGGTCACCTTATCTTTGATAAAGGAGACAAGAGTATACAATAGAGAAAAGACAGCCTCTTCAATAAGTGGTGCTGAGAAAACTGGACAGCTACATGTAAAAGAATGAAATTAGAACACTCCCTAACACCATACACAAAAATAAACTCCAAATGGATTAAAGACCTAAATGTAAGGCCAGACACTATCAAACTCTTAGAGGAAAACATAGGCAGCACACTATGACATAAATCACAGCAAGATCCTTTTTGACCCACCTCCTAGAGAAAGGGAAATAAAAACAAAAATAAACAAATGGGACCTAATGAAACTTAAAAGCTTTTGCACAGCAAAAGAAACCATAAAAAAAGACGAAAAGACAGCGCTCAGAATGGGAGAAAATATTTGCAAACGAAGCAACTGACAAAGGATTAATCTCAAAAATATACAAGCAGTTCATGCAGCTCAATATCAAAAAAACAAACAACCCAATCCAAAAATGGGAAGAAGACCTAAATAGACATTTCTCCAAAGAAGATATACAGATGGCCAACAAACACGTGAAAAGATGCTCAACATCACTAATTATTAGAGAAATGCAAATCAGAACTACAATGAGGCATCACCTCACACTGGTCAGAATGGCCATCATGAAAAACTCTACAAACAATAAATGCTGGAGAGGATGTGGAGAAAAGGAACCCTCTTACACTGTTGGTGGGAATGTAAATTGATACAGCCACTATGGAGAACAGTATGGAGGTTCCTTAAAAAACTAAAAATAGAACTATCATATGACCCAGCAATCCCACTACTGGGCATATACACTGAGAAAACCATAATTCAGAAAGAGTCATGTGGGGCTTCCCTTGTGGCGCAGTGGTTGAGAATCTGCTTGCTAATTCAGGGGACACGGTTCGAGCCCTGGTCTGGGAAGATCCCACATGCCACGGAGCAACTAGGCCCGTGGGCCACAATTACTGAGCCTGCACATCTGGAGCCTGTGCTCCGCAGCAAGAGAGGCCGTGATAGTGAGAGGCCCGAGCACTGCGATGAAGAGTGGCCTCCACTTGCCGCAACTAGAGAAAGCCCTCGCACAAAAACAAAGACCCAACACAGCCATAAATAAATTAATTAATTAAAAAAAAAAAAGAGTCATGTACCACAATGTTCATTGCAGCACTATTTACAACAGCCAGGACATGGAAGCAATCTAAGTGTCCATCCACAGATGAATGGATAAAGAAGATGTGGCACACACATACAATGGAATATTACTCAGCCATAAAAAGAAACGAAATTGAGTTATTTGTAGGGAGGTGGATGGACCTAGAGTCGGTCATACAGAGCAAAGTAAGTCAGAAAGAGAAAAACAAATACCGTATGCTAACACATATGTATGGAATCCAAAAAAAAAGGTTCTTATGAACCTAGGGGCAGGACAGGAATAAAGACTCAGAAGTAGAGAATGGACTTGAGGATATGGGGAGGGAGAAGGGTAAGCTGGGACAAAGTGAGAGAGTGGCATGGACATATATACACTACCAAATGTAAAATAGATAGCTAGTGGGAAGCAGCTGCATAGCACAGGGAGATCAGCTCAGTGCTCTGTGACCACCTAGAGGGGTGGGATAAGGAGGGTGGGAGGGAGACACAAGAGGGAGGGGATATGGGGATATACATATGCATATAGCTGGTTCACTTTGTTATACAGCAGAAACTAACACAACATTGTAAAGCAATTATACTCCAATAAAGATGTTTAAAAAAAAAAGTAGCTGCTGTACCCTTGACCATAGCCCTGTAGAGCCACCTTTCTGCCATCTGGATATCAAAGGAGAGTCTTAACTAATCCCAGGGCCTTGCAGGGACACTATGGCAAAAAGAAAATGATTTACTGATTCCCAACACAGAAAGCAAGGAAGCCTAAGTAGGGACGGGCAAGTGTTTTGATTGTCTAAAAGGCAAGATGTTTTAGAAAGATGAAATTTATTTATTACACTATACATTGCAGTGATGTTGGTATATGCTCATTTGTCAGTCGACGAACATTTCCTGGACTTCCCTGGTGGCACAGTGGTTAAGAATCCGCCTGCCAATGCAGGCGACACGGGTTCGATCCCTAGTCTGGGAAGATCCCACATGCCACGGAGCAACTAAGCCCGTGAACCACAACTACTGAGCGTGTGCTCCACAACTACTGAAGCCCACGTGCCTAGAGCCTGTGCTCCGCAACAAGAGAAGCTACTGCAATGAGAAGCCTGTGCAGTGCAATGAAGAGTAGCCCCTGCTCGCCACAACTAGAGAAAATCCTGCATGCAGCAGCAAAGACCCAACGCAGCCAAATAAATAAATAAATAATAAAATATTAAAAAAAAAAAAAACCCACAACATTTCCTGGGCACCCACGCAGCATCTAATCTTTTGGAGGAAAAAAAAATGATGATTTTGGTTTGGTGTTTGTTAAAAGGCAATCGCTGTTCCTTCCTCACATTTACCACACGCTCAGCACTTAACCAGGGGTTTTAAATGCTTTAGCTCATTTAGTTATCAAAAACTACATCAAAGAGATATTATTATTTCACACATGAAAAAAATGGAATGTCAGAGAACTTAAATCAGATGAAATATTGAAGAACTTAAATCCCTTAATCAATAGTTCATGGTTATTGAGTGCTTATCGGTGCCACCCACTGTACTAAGTGCTTTATAAGTATTATTGCCTTTATTCACTTACTTATGGAGAGAATGTTTTGATTATACTCATTTTACTTATGAGTATGAGGTTAAATTATTATTATTATTATTATTATTATTATTATTAGCCATGTGGCATATGGGATCTTAGTTCCCAGACCAGGGATTGAACCCACACTCCCTGCATTGGAAGCACGGAGTCTTAACCGCTGGACCGCCAAGGAAGTCCCAAGGTTAAATTATTTTTGAGGTTAAATTACCTACCCAAGGTCATCCTGTTAGAAACTGGTAAAGCTGGTACCAGTACTGGACTTGGCATTAGTAGACCTTGTTCAGATTTTGTTTTTACAATGTGATTTTAGGCAAGCCACTTGAACAGCTCAGTTTAGTTTTTTGCTTAAGTTTTTTAATGAGGATTGTTTTAAAGTCACAAAAGAATTTTGTATACCTTTAAGGCATTTTACACATGTATTATTATTTAATCAAAAAACATTCGGGCTTCCCTGGTGGCGCAGTGGTTGAGAGTCCGCCTGCCGATGCAGGGGACACGGGTTCGCGCCCCGATCCCGGAAGATCCCACGTGCCGCGGAGCGGCTGGGCCCGCGAGCCATGGCCGCGGAGCCTGTGTGTCCGGAGCCTGTGCTCCGCAACGGGAGAGGCCACAGCAGTGAGAGGCCCGCGTACAGCAAAAAAAAAAAAAAAAAACATTATTGATCACCAATTATGTGCACAGCCTATCCCGGAAGGCATTGGGAGGATACATAAATGAATAATCTGTTGCTCTTTAGTGGTTTATAGAAAGGTGATCAGATATAAATGTAAATAAGGAACACAACTCTAAGGAATTCTATTCTCACAACTAGACTGGGCTCTGGTATCAGACGGATCCAGGTTTGAAAACTTGGTTCCACCACCCACTAGCTGTATGACTTTGGGCAAAATATCCAGCCTTTCTGAACCTCGGTTTTTTTTTCCTCTCTCATTTTCCGAATAATATACCTACTTTACACAAGTGTTTCGGAGGACTAAGTTGACTAAGTAAAGTGCCCAGCACCATGTCTGGCACAAAGCAGACATTCAATCAGTGGTAGTTATTTTATTTATTAAGTGCTGCGGGCAAAGTCTCTTTTGCTTGTGTCACTTCTGACTCTGTTTCCTCTTCTTCCTGGGCACACAACTAGATTACATTTACCATGTTGTCTTGCTGTTAGATGTGGCCATGTGACAGAGTTCTAGCCAATGGGATATGAGCGGACATTATCTGTCCACAAAATCCTCCCAAGAAGACTTCTCCATTTCTTTCTCCTTCCTGTGGTTTGACAAACATAGCCACTTTGGGCTTCATGTGGTGAAGATGGCAGAGCCATAAGATGGAAAGAGCCTGGGTTAATGAATCACTGCTTGGAGGAAGGTCACATATCAATCAGGGACACCTGTTCTGGACTTTACATTAGCCAGAAATAAACTTGTTTTGTGGCTTTGTTTCTTATAGCAGCAATTACTACCCTAAGAGATCAATGAAGGGTCTATTCTCATCTTTGGCAATCCACAGCCTCCAAGCTTTCCAGGATCTGTCTTTGTGGACCTGAGAAGCCCACACAGAGAGCCCAGCTAGGGTAGTATCGCTCACTCCAGACCCCCTCATACTCTGCAACCCAACTAAGTAGACATAGTTATCAAATAATGGAAGAGCTGATGACTGAACTCTGTCTTCAGTGTGTTGGATAGTTTCCCCGACCTAGGACTGCTGGAGACATATGGTGTCAAACTAAAAAAATTAAGGTTCTAATGATAGCATTTTGGGGTTGGCAGGTTTCCAGAGGAAAAAACTCTGAATGGGATGGCAGGGTGCCTCCCAAAACATATTCCCATGAAGTCTACCTACTACCCTGTAATTAAACTCTCTTGCTCACAAACATCACTATGCTGTCTTTCCAGGTTTCCATCAAGTCCCACCTCCTCCAGAAAGACTTTCTTGATCATCTGAGCCCAATTGCTTGCTCTTGTCTCCTTTTATTTTTGTTGTTTGCAACACTCATTTGACTATTGCTTTTCCATCTTTCTTCTTACTCTTTTCTTAACTCTATGAGCTACTTTTCTTAACTCTTTGAGGCAGAGTAAAATAATAGAATGAGGTAGGAGTAAAAGTGTCTCATGAAGAAATCATAAAAACATTGAAGCAAAATTATTGTCCCAATTCTATTATTTACCAGCTGTGTGACCTTGGGCAAGTCACTTCCCTCTCTGGATTTCAGGTTTCCCATCTGTAATATGAGGGACTAAGACCCAACCAATGGTTCTGTTTGTTTGAAAACCACTAAAGGCCCCTTTGTGTTATTTTTTTCCTTCACTAATCCTGTGTCTATAATCAAACCACATTTGTTGATGGGAGCAGTGGGAAGAGACTGAGATTTGAAGTCAGTTAGATCTAGACTGGGATCTCAGCTCTACAGTTCATCAGCTGTGTGACCTTAGGTAAATCACTTTCCCTTTCTGAGCCTGAGTGATGCTCTTTCTCCCTCACCTTCTCTTTCCTCTTCCCCTACCTCCTCCTACTCCTTTTGTCTCCTTCTTATCTTCCTTTTTCTTTTTTTAAAAGACTTTTTTTTTGATGTGGACCATTTTTAAAGTTTTTATCGAATTTTGTTACAATATTGCTTCTGTTTTATGTTTTGGTCTCTTGGCCACGAGGCATGTGGGATCCTAGCTCCCCCACCAGGGATCAAACCCTCACTCCCTGCATTGGAAGGCAAAGTCTTAACCACTGGACCACCAGGAAAGTCTCCCTCCTCTTTATTTTTAAAATGAGGGACTTCCCTGGTGGTCCGGTGGTAAAGAATCCTCCTTCCAATGCAGGGGACATGGGTTCGATCCCTGGTTGGGGAACTAAGATCCCTCATGCAGCGGGGCAACTAAACCCGTGCGCCACAACTACTGAGCTTACATGCCTCAATGAGAGAGCCTGCACAACGTAAACTACAGAGCCCATGTGTTCTGGAGCCTGCGTGTGACAACTAAAGAGAGAAGACCCACCACCACAACTAGAGAGAAGCCTGAGCGCTGCAACAAAGAGACCATGCGCTGCAGCGAAAGATCCCGCATGCCTCAACGCCTGACACAGACAAAAAAAAAAAAAAAATCAGATGTTCTGTTATAATTTTCATTCAATAAAATACACCCACTTAAAGTATACAGTTGGATGAGTTTTGACAAATATATATACTCATATATATGAGTATATATATATCTCCCCAATCAAGATACAGAACATTTACACTAGCCCCACAAATTCTCTCATGCCCTTTTGCTGTCAATCTCTCCACCCCCAGAAAATCACTGATATGCTTTCTATTACTATAGTTTTGCCTGTCCTAAAATTTCATGTAAAAGAAAGTAATATAGTATGTACTCTTTTTTGTATAGCTTCCTTCATCAGCATGATGTTTTTGAGATTCATCCGTACTGCATATTCAATAGTTTGTTCCTTTTTATTGCCAAGTAGTATTCCATTGTATTATTATACCACAATTCATTTATTCATTTACCTGTTATAGACATTTGGGTTATTTGCAGTTTGGGGCTGTTATGAATAGAGCTGCTATAAACATTCATATACAAGACTTTTTGTAGACATATGTTTTTATTTATCTTGAATGAGTATCTAGAAGTATAATTGCTGGGTCATAAGTTAAGTGTATGTTTAATTTTATAAGAAACTATCAAACTGTTTTCCAAAATGTTTGTATGTACCACTTTATAATCCCACCGGCAGCATATAAGGGTTCTGGTTGCTCAGCAACATCACCAACACTTGGTGTTATGTCTGTTTAAACTACAGCTTTTCTTGTGGATGCATACAGATATCTCATTGTGGTTTTAATTTGCATTTCTCCGATGCCTAATGATGCTGAGCATTTCCTCATGTGCTTGTTGGTTGTTCATATATCTTCCTTGGAAAAGAGTCTGAACGAATCTTTTGGCTCTTTTTCATTGAGTTTTCTTATTATTGAGTTGATAGTTTTTTTTACAAATTTATTTATTCATTTATTTATTTTTGGCTGCATTGGGTCTTTGTTGCTGAGCGCAGGCTTCCTCTAGTTGAAGCGAGTGGGGGCCACTCTTCGTTGAGGTGTGCGGGCTTCTCATTGCTGTGGCTTCTCTTGTTGCGGAGCACAGGCTCTAGGCGCGCGGGCTTCAGTAGTTGTGGCACGTGGGCTCAGTAGTTGTGGCACACGGGCTTAGCTGCTCCACGGCATGTGCGATCTTCCCGGAGCAGGCTTGAACCCGTGTCCCTTGCACTGGCAGGAGGATTCTTATACACTGCGCTACCAGGGAAGTCTGAGTTGATAGATTTTTTTTACATATTCTGGATACAGTTCCCTTGTAAGAAATATATAATAAAAATAAAAATATTTTCCCTTATTCTGAAACTTGCTGTTTTAATTTTTTAAGGGTGTCTTTAGAAGGGCAGAAGATTTTAATATTGATTAAGTCTAATGTATCAAGTTTTTCTCTTATGGTTAATTTTCTTTTTTAGTTCTAAGAAAGCTTTTTCTATCCCAAGGTCTCAAAGATTTTCTTCTATTTTCTTGCAAAGTTTTAGCTTTTAGCTTTTAATGATCTACGATCCATTTCAAACTAATTTTTTCTGTATGAGACAAGGGTTGATATTTCTTTTTTATTTATGGATATCCAGTTGTCTCTGCACCATGTTTTGAAAAACTATCCTTTTTTGGCACTTTTGTTGGTAATCAATTGACCATATACATGTGGCTCTCTCCCTTAACTCCCTATTCTATTGATCTATATGTCTTAATACAATACCGTACTGTTTTGATTGCCATAGCTTTATAATATTTACAGTAAGTCTAAATATTGGGTAGTTTAAAGTCCTCCTGTCTTGAATATTTTTTTATTTTCTCTTTCTTGATTTGGTGCAGTTTCACTATGATGTAACTCTTCTTCTTTTTTTTTTTTTTTTTTGCAGTACGCGGGTCTCTCACTGCTGTGGCCTCTCCCGTTGCGGAGCACAGGCTCCGGACGCGCAGGCTCAGCGGCCATGGCTCACGGGCCCAGCCGCTCCGTGGCATGTGCGATCCTCCCAGACTGGGGCACGAACCCGTGTCCCCTGCATCGGCAGGCGGACTCTCAACCACTGCGCCACCAGGGAAGCCCTAGCTAGACTTTTTGAAAGTTTGAAAATATTCATTAGACCTTCTCTGACATGTAGGGGTTTGGGACTCTAGCTTGGTAACCTCTGAACTAAAGTGGTCTCTCAGTGGTCTCTAACAACTGCAAATTTGATCCTATAAAGTCTATGATTTATTTAAGTGGTAATGGTAATTCTAGGAGTTACCACAAGAGGGACTAGGAATTTACTCTTGCGGACTGTGAGAAAAACTCAATAATA
This sequence comes from Mesoplodon bidens, assembly GCF_964165515.1. Taxonomy (NCBI): domain Eukaryota; kingdom Metazoa; phylum Chordata; class Mammalia; order Artiodactyla; family Ziphiidae; genus Mesoplodon; species Mesoplodon bidens. Next base: position 166,174,071 of record NC_138177.1, on the reverse strand, counting down.
TTTTTTATCTACCCACTTGGAAATAACAATACTGATATCTGAGCAACCAGCTCCTTCTTAGTACGTCATATCCAGGGCCATGTGATTGACTCGTTAGTGTCTTGTCCATCCTGAGTCTCTACACTGCAATGTACATGTGACCAAAAGGACTTACAAACAACCTTTTGGAGAGTAACCTGTTTAATAAGTAGCAGTTTTTTTTTTTTTTTTCTTTTTGTGGTATGCGGGCCTCTCACTGTTGTGGCCTCTCCCGTTGCGAAGCACAGGCTCCGGACGCGCAGGCCCAGCGGCCACGGCTCACGGGCCCAGCCGCTCCGCGGCATATGGGATCCTCCCAGACCGGGGCACGAACCCGTATCCCCTGCATCGGCAGGCGGACTCTCAACCACTGCGCCACCAGGGAGGCCCAAGTAGCAGTTTTAATAACAATAATAGTAGTAACCAACATTTACTGAATGCACACTTTGTGTCAGGCACTATTGTTTTTCATTAAACTATCCTGTAAGGTGTGTATTCTTATTATCTTATTTCCCCACTTTAAAGATGATAAAATTGAGGTCCAAAGAGTTAGGAAACTTGCAAAGATCACAAGTTATTAGAATGATTTATAGTTAATCTAGGGGAATCCTGTAGGAGGAGAAAAAAAGAGAGAGCCTATTTTGATGAAGGTCTTTTTGTCTCTTACCTGCTTTTGCCACTCATCTGACGTTACTAAAAATTACACAAACTGGGAGATGAGTCAACCAGCTGTGTAGATAAAGCTCCAAAATAAAAGAGTTCCCACCAAATGATTTTACCTTAATCAGCCTATCATGCAGTCTTCACAAAGAGAAAAACATTAAATTTAGAGTTTACAAGAGGCATCAAGACTTAGTGGAAAGGACACGTCTTTGGAGTAAAAGCAACTAGGTTCAACTTCTGACTCTTCCAATGGCTGTGTGACCTTGGATAAATTACCCAGCCTCTCTGAGCCTGTTTGTTCAGGTATATAAAAAAATTAAATACATGTACTTCATTCACAGAGAGTTTGTGAAGTATAAATAATCTAGCTTTTGTAAGAGCACCTAACAGGTTTTAACATATAGTAGGAACTAAGGACATGCTTAGTTGGATGCCTTGGGAACCTTAGAAGCAGACACTGAGAAAATGATTCCTGGATAGGAGATTAATTAAGGAAGTCCTCCAAGAAGCCAGTAAGGGCACAGGGGAAGCAGGGCAAGGAAGGGGAAGAAGCCAAGCAAAAATGAGATTTCAGGCAGTCCCAGAGAGGGTAGCTTAATCCCTTAGGGAACTCAGTAGTATAAACTCTACTGCAGACAAGTAAACTGGGTTTGCAAATTCCCGTATCCAGTTAGTCATTTGCTAGAGACTAGGGAAGAGAGAAGAATCAGAAGACCATCCTCCTCAGAAGAGGCACAGGTACTGGTTATTGGAAACAAAAGCAAACAGCAGCCAAGGGAGGTGGGGAGGAAGCGGCAAGAGATCTAAGACGATCTGGGATGAGCAAGAATAGTATCTGCTACAGGGTTCAAAATCCTGGGTTCAAATCCTTGCTTTGCCATTTACCAGGATCAAATGGAACATTATAATGAAAGCCTTCTGGAAATTAAAATGCTAGATGTGGGAGTTCCCTGGTGAACTAGTGGTTAGGATTCCAGGCTTTTACTGCTGTGGCCTGGGTTCAGCCCCTGGTCGGGGAACTGAAATCCTGCAAGCTGCATGGTGTGGCCAAAATAAATAAATAAACAAAATGTTAGATGAATTCTTTATTCAGCAAGTATTTATAGAACTTCTACTATAAACCAGAGACAGTACTAGGTGCTGCGATATACACCTTGATAAAAGATTCGTAAACAAGGAGTTTTTAATCCAATAAGGGAGTCAGATAAGGAAATAATAGAAAATTACCTGACTATGTGATAAGCACATAAGTTACTGAAGTGTGGTGGGGAAGGGAGCCACTGGTACAAAGGAGGGTGTGGCCAATTCTATGGAGCCCCGTGTCAGGAAAGGTCTCAAGAGGGGCTGATGCCTAAACTGAGTCCCAAAAGATAGGGAGGAGTTTATCAGGCAGATAGTGAGAAAGGGCATCCCTGGCAGTGGGAACAGCAAATCACAGAGGTGTGAAATAGCCTGGAGCTTGATCTTAATCCCATAAGGCAGTGGGAGCTGTTGAAAGATTCTGAGCTGGGGAATGGCTTGATCAACCTTGTATTTTAGAATGATCACTCTGGCTGGCAGTAGTGTAAGCAATGCCGCGGGGGAAGAGAGACCAGACAGAGAGGTCGGATGGGAGACAATTACAGTGGCCAAATCAAGAGCTCAAGGGACACACCCATAGGACTTGGATTACTGGGTGGAGAGTGGTGTCTTTTACCAAGATTATAAATTATTATTTTGCCAAGAGTGAGGGGAAATAAAAGTTTTTATAATTTCCCTATTAATCCCAGACAAGAAACCAAGGATATGGGTAAGACTGGGGAGAACCTGTAATCAAAGTAAATTATTAATAATAAATCATATGGAATATCATACTCTTCAAAGTTCTTTCACATCCATTATTGGGTTGATCCTCAAACAACCCTGGGAAGGGAGGGAAGCAACTGACAGATGAAAGGCTTGAGTCCCAGAGAGCTGAAGTGAGTTGCCCATGGTCACACAGGGTTTGTTTCTTCGATGTTTTTTAGTAAAATATGGAATTAGAACCCAGTCATCTTTTAGGGGAAATAAGTTTTTCCTCCATTCTGCAACTTAATATATGCTGATTAAAGACAATTGGAAAAGACTAAAAAGTAGGAAAAAATGTTTAGTCCCTCATGGCCTCACAAAGAGCTACTGGTAATATTTTGGTGTAGCTTTTTTTCCCAAAAAATACTTATTTTTCATGTTTAGGTTTTAATCTGCTCTTTTAATCTGTTTTATTTCCATGTGGTATTATAATATAAACACTATATCATGTCACTAATTTTTAATATAAGTATTTATAATAGCTTCAGAATATTCCACCAAGTAGGTGGTTCTAACCATTTGCTAGTTGGTGCACATTTGAGTTGCTTCTTTAAAAGTTTTTTTCAATATAACATGATCATTGTGATAAACATCTTTGCACACATGGCTTTTTCTGAATTTTGGATTCATCAATTAGAAGAGGTTTCTAGGAGTGGCACGAATAAGTCAAGGTAAAGAACATTCTATGACTCGTAGAGAGTGGACTTGAGGACACGGGGAGGGAGAAGGGTAAGCTGGGAGGAAGTGAGAGAGTGGCACTGACATATATACACTACCAAATGTAAAATAGATAGCTGGTGGGAAGCAGCTGCATAGTACAGGGAGATCAGCTCGGTGCTTTGTGACCACCTAGAGGGGTGGATAGGGAGGGTGGGAGGGAGACGCAAGAGGGAGGAGATATGGGAACATATGTATATGTATAACTGATTCACTTTGTTATAAAGCAGAAACTAACACACCATTGTAAAGCAATTATACTCCAGTGAAGATGTAAAAAAAAAATTCTATGACTCAAAACAATAATGCCAATTGTTTTCAGAAAGGCTTGTGCCCCATTTCTTGGGCCCTCCATCGGCAGTTTTGCTCTGACTCACAATAATAAAAACAGACAGTGATACCTTAAAAGAAGGAAGATTTTAACTGTACTGAAACCCTTCACCAACTGAGGGACATTGTAGCTCGTTCAACCTGTTTCTCTGCTGTTGTTTCTCTTTTGAACAGCAGATGGCAGGATAATCCCACAACAGGTGGTCATGACTTAATTTAATTGCAAGAAGAAAATCGCTTTTTTTTTCCCCACATGTATTTCTTTCCGGAGATAAACAGCACGCAGGGCATCTGCCTCTTTATTGGAAGTAAGATATGTAAGAAGGTGGCTTTTCAGCGAGGAATATCAGGTAGTCAACATAAGTTCTGAGCCTTAGGTTATTACGACACTCTGTGCAAAAACAAATTTCTCAGAAAGAAGCAAATGGAGGTTGAAAGCCGATTGTTAAAATACCACATATTCTAGATTTCCCCAGTTAATAATCATAAAAAGTTGATCGCCAGAAAGTCACAGAGGCCCTTCTGTTGTAATTGTTAGAGCTTAGAGTCAATGGGAACACACTTCTCACACAGGGGATTTTATAAAGCCAATCCCACTCCCTCCCCACGATCCTCTCCCCTAGCCCTCATTTCCCATCCCTTCACAAAATTGCCAGGGTAATTGACTCTTAGATGAGTTTGACTTTCTACCCTGATTTTGTAACAGAAGTTCTTTTGGTGAGGTTCTTTGTTTGAAAATGCACAATAAAAATGGCTTTAGAATGACTTCAGAGGACTCTTTCTGGTGCCAACAACAGATTCCAAAGCAGCTATTATTTGAGGTGGGTGATAGGATCCCTTGAGACTGTTTTAGTATCAGTTTTCAAAGTGCTTAGGAACCTGAAATGTCCTGTATGGTATATTTGCAGGTGCATAATTGGCCAAGTGCTCCAGGGGTTATAAAGACTGCCTTCCTGTAGTTGGAATAGACAGATTCAGGCTCTTACTGAAATTGAAGGCTGCAATGTTGATAACAAATCTGATTCTAACTCTCCTGTGTCACTGCAGCCCAAAGGTGTCTTTGTCTCCCAGGAGAAAGAGGTTGGAGGTAAGTGAATGGCCCTTCACCAGAGCCATGTAGAAAACATTGCTAAGAAAAACTTTTGTCTTGAGAGAGTAGGTTTAGGGCTGTTGCCTGTGAAGCAAATTTGCTTTGTTTACAGCCAACCTGCCTGAATGCAAATACTGTGAAGTGACTGGAATTGTGGAGTAGCAAACTGCTTTAAAAGCAGGCTTCCAGTGGGAAACTTTAAACATACAATGGCTTTTTTTGTGATGGTTGTTAGACATAATTCTCCAACCTGGCTTTTTTATTGCACTAACCAAAATAAATCTGGATAGACTTAAAAGGCTGCCTTGATGTCAGAAGAAAATGGATATTGTCTCTCCTGAACACATTTGAATGATAGTACATAATCCTAGCTACATCCAGATAAGAATACACCTCCTCCCATAGAAAGCTTTTCTGGAACAGAATATCACCAAGAGTATTCACTCAGGGGCTTGATGGTTCCAGCCTGTCTTACTAAAACTTCTAAAGAAATAGTTTGCACGCTCTTTCACTCTTCCATTTGTAGTTAATACTTATGTGTATTTAGTGGTGTTCTGAACTCCTTTTATTTCTCAAGGCCCCTGGCATTTGATGAGCCCTGTGCAGCAGGAGCTTTCATCATACCAAATACAGGGTGGTGTTTTGTGAAGAAGTGGCCAGGAGAGGGGGGAGGGGGGAAAACTGTGCTTTTTCCTAAGTCACTTGACTTAGGAAACCAGTGGGCTCTTTTTAAGATTAAATGTGTCTTTAAATATCAGGATCTCCGGTTACGAAGGTATGGATGAAACGGCTTCCCTCAGACAAACCTGAGGTGGAGGATGTAGGTGTCACATTCAAATCAAAGAGGTGCCTCTCAACAGGAAAGATTTAATCAGCTCTCCTTCCCAGGATCAGCTGCCAGGTTTGAACATTTACTTGTCTGTGTTCCAGGCAGGAGACACTGCTAATTATGGGAGCAATTCCCATGGATACAGAGAAGAATTGTCTGAGCTGGGGAGTCAAAGCTCCGATCAAGAGGGGGCTGAGAGGAAAAATGCCCCCAACATTCTCAGGGAAATTCCAGAGTTGTCAAGGGACATGCCTTCTCTGCAGGAATGCCCCTGTATCTGGCATTTGACTTGATGATTTGGAAACAGCCTTTCTTTCACCTTCCTAACTCAGGTGTTAAGAATCCCTTTGTTTGAAAAATGGAGTTTAAAAACCGGTTTCTTTTATTCAAATATTATCTGATAAAGTTATCTGGGAAAGACCTGGGCTTTACAGAGTGATTCTCATAAATGACAGTACCTGACAAGAGGCAGACTTGGCCAGCAGGGCAGCCAAAATGGCACAAGCATTTGGAACCTGTTGCCTTATCCTTGGCAAAGACACCACTGGATCCTTTCCCTGTATGTAAAGTAAGCTGTGGCAAACTTACCTTTCTTGTAGTACAAAACCTAGACTTACAAGTGAGCTCGATTTATATTCTGCCCCTCTTCTTTCTCTGTTATGCAGAGCACCTGCTCCCTGTCCCTCCCCCACTCCTCCAGCTGTCTGTCTGTCTCATTTGTGTCAATTAAGAATTCAGTACTGCTTGATTTAATTGAATGACTTTCCCTGTGTGGAATCCCAGCCACAGATAGGGACCAACCATCACCCCCATTGCCTACAATAAAAACTCTAAAAAGCCAAAGGCATATAAGGGTATCTTAGAAGAGAGAAGGGGTCCTCACTAGCTTTGCCAATGAACCAGAGAAGGCAACTGGGGCAAGACTGGGCTCCCTGGAGATACCCAGTTATGTCACTGGTAGCCTATGTCACTGGTAGTCAGCACTGCATAAACCAAGATTACTTGGGTCCACTCAATTTAGTCAAGGCTTTCAGAAGTGATTCTTTTTAAAATTTATTTATTTATTTATTTTTGGCTGTGTTGGGTCTTCGTTTCTGTGCGAGGGCTTTCTCTAGTTGTGGCAAGCGGGGGCCACTCTTCATCGCAGTGCGCGGGCCTCTCACTGTCACGGCCTCTCTTGTTGCGGAGCACAGGCTCCAGACGCGCAGGCTCAGTAGTTGTGGCTCATGGGCCCAGTTGCTCCGCGGCATGTGGGATCTTCCCAGACCAGGGCTCGAACCCGTGTCCCCTGCATTGGCAGGCAGACTCCCAACCACTGCGCCACCAGGGAAGCCCCAGAAGTGATTCTTAAGGCTTAGAAACCAAAGAACCAACTGGAAGAAATAAACCTCTACATCACTTCCTAGTTTACAAACTGCTTTCCCATCCTCAGGAGAATGACTTTGTCTTTCTCTTCTTTCAGTCACTGAACAAATAGGCTCTGTTCTTTAGTCACCTACCTCTATTCATCGAGCCAGGCAGTGTTCTAGGAGCTGAAAACCGTGTTCTAAGAAGAGAAAATAAAGTCCCTGTCCTCATGGAACTTACATTCTGAAGGGTGGAAGGAGGCAAACAATAAACAAATAAGTAAACATACAGTCTACCTCATGGTGATAAGGGTTATAGAGAATCAGACAGCAGAGTTAAGGGAGATGGGGATTATGGTTTGGACAGAGTTATTTATTTTATAAAGGGTAATCAGAAAGGACTCCCTGAGCTAAGACCTAAAAGAACGGAGGAAGCTTTACAAATATGACAGGGAAGAGATTTCCTGGTGGAAGTTACAGCAAATGCAAAGGCCTTGAGACAAGAGTTTCCTTGTCGAAGGAGACTAGTGTAGCTGAATAGAGTGAGCCAGGGAGAGACTTAAAAGATAGGACAGGGAAGTGGGAGTGCAGGGAGCAGACTTTGTAAGGTCTTGGAAGTCATTATAGGCTTTTATTTGAGTGACATGGGAAGTCACTAGAGGAATGACTTATGTTTTACTATATGACATGTTTTAAAAGGTTTATTCTGGTTGCTATGTAGAAAAAAGAAGATAGGAGTGCAAGGGCAGAAGCAGGGAGAACAGTTAGGAGAAAATTGCAGGAATCTAGGCACAAAACAATGGTGGCTCAGGTCAGAATGGCAGCAGTGGAGGTGGTGACAAGTGGTTAGATTTTAGAGGTAAATGTACCAGGATTTGCTGATGGATATCAGTGTGGGGTTGGGGGGTTATAGGAGAAATAGAGATGAGTCAAGGATACTGTGGATGTCTGGGCCTGAGCAACTATTAGATAATCTGGTGGAATGAGCAGGGGCCTCGAATCAGAGGTGAGACTAAATTTCAAATCCATAGCTTTGTGCTTGTATAATCTTGGGCAAGTCACTGCATCTCTCTGAGCATCAATTTCTTCATAAGTGAGAAAGTGATAATGATGTAATACCTCACTTACAGGTCTACGGTGAGAACTGAATGGGATATTAAAATGCTGAGACAAGTACCTGGCACAGAAATATTCAATAAATGCCAGTTGAATCTGGGAGCAAATAATGCCTTTTGAAATATTATGGATCTGGGGTCTTCTCAATTCTCTCTTCATTAACTCATCATCCTCCAAGCGCTCCACTATATTTAGAATAAAATTCAGACTCTTTCCTAAACCAGGAAGACCCATCATGGCCTGGCCTCAACTACTTGTCCAACCCACCAGCCACATTGACCTTCTGTTCGGCTGCTAAGAGAACTTAACAACTTTCCAGTTTCAGAACTATCACACACTCCCTTCTCTCTGCCTGCAATGGCCCTCACCAGAGTGGCTGGTGCCTTCTCATCCTGAAGGAAACTTTACTTCCTCAGAGTGACCTTTCCTGACCATCAATTTTAAAATAGGTTCCCACCATTATTCTTTCTTTCAGAGTTTGTTCTGGGAATTCTCTGGCAGTCCGGTGGTTAGGATTCAGTGCTTTCACTGCCAGGGCCCAGGTTCAATCCCCAGTTGGGGAACTAAGATACCGTCAAGCTGTGTGACAAGACCAAAAAATGGGGGGGGGGGTTGTTCTTTTCATTCAGGAAACTTAATCACAACACAATTTATAATTCTGTTCACCTGTTGATTGTCTGTCTTTTCCACTAGACTGTAAGTTCCATGAAGGCAGGGACCACCAAGTGTATACACAATGTCTGGCAAAATCTTGGCTCATAGTAGGCTCTCAATAAATGTTTGCTGAAAAGCTGAGTGACATGTAAGACTCTTATTGGTATTCTGTTTCTGTTCTTCAAAAAAAGTCTCATTTTTTTCTGCATTTTGCATAGTTTTATATTGCATTTCACTGCTGAGTGGAAAAACTCCACTTTGTTGAATCAGAAAAGCCCTTGACTCTTCTTTGGTGTACACTATGCTGGGCTTAACGTCTGTGTATAGTACTAACAGTGATTTGTTTTATTTTCTGTGCTCACTTCTCAAGGCTGTTCTTGTCTTTAGAGGCAGGTGACAAAAGAATAGACCTAAGTTTCAGGTCATCTAAGAATCCTCACTCTTATCCTTCCAAAGTACTTGTATAGGCAAAGGGAGTGGGGAGGGAATCCCAAGAAAGGCGAAAACTGTCAGCAAAGGCAAACATCATGTTGTGTGGAAGATAATTAGGAAACATGCATAGTTTTTGGTGGTTGGGCAGGAGTATCAAAGATCAGATTGGCTATATAAGGTCGAATGAGCTGGAACTATTCCCTCCTCATCTATTTTCTAAAAGAATTTGTGTAAGATTGGTGTTACTTCTCCCTTAAATGTTTGATAGAATTTGCTAGTGAAACCATCTGTGCCCAGAGCTTACTTTAGGGAAGATTTTTGTTTGTTTGTTTTTGTTTTGTTTTGGGATTTTTTTTGCGGTACGTGGCCCTCTCACCGCTGTGGCCTCTCCCGTCGCGGAGCAGAGGCTCTGGACGCGCAGGCTCAGCGGCCATGGCCCACAGGCCCAGCCGCTCCGTGGCACGCAGGACCCTCCTGGACTGGGGCATGAACCCGCGTCCCCTGCATCAGCAGACGGACTCCCAAACACTGCGCCACCAGGGAAGCCCTAGGGAAGATTTTGGATAACGAATTCAATTTCTTTAAGAGGTACAGGGCAATTCACATTTTCTACTTCATCTTGTGTCAGTTTTAGTAAGTTGTATTAGATAACGTCTTGAATGCTAGACTGAATCTTATTTTCTTGAAATGAACTATATTTTGGAGTCATTAAAGGTTTTTATGCAAAAGAGTGACAGTACTGAAGAATGTAAAATAAGGGTTTGGGAAAGAGGTCAAGGAAAGGGGAGAAACAGGGGTGGGAGAACCAGATAGTAGGCTTTTACAGAAATATGAGAAATAAGTGACAAGGGCCCTGACTAGAGTGGTTTTGGAAATGAGGGGAAAGAACCAAATTCCAGAAATATAACCACTTCTTTATCTATATCTCCTTTTGCCTGAACTAGGGTATTGATAAATTTTAGTGCTTAATGGAACATTGTGCTGCTTTTCAGCATCTACTCTGCCCTAGGTGGAAAGCATTTCTTGTACCAGAGCCCAGTGGTAGAAAGGTATAATATTTCTGCTGTGATTTGGACTTCCAGCCTTTAAGACTTAGGCCTTAGGAACTGGTGCCAGCTATCTGCCCTTTTGGTTTTAAGTTTAACTTCACAACTAGCTTTTCCAATATACTGTTGTTATTTCTCTTTTTTATATGACAGATGTGGTTTCACAGGGCATCTAGAGGTTGCTTAAATTCTGTAAGTAAATACTGTGCTGTAGCTGTTTTCCTAATTTGGGAACTGAAATGGTAGCTACGATAGAGGGAAGAAACATGGGATTTAGAGTCAAAAGACCTGAGTTTTAACACCGGCTCAACCATTTATTAGCTGTGTGACCTAAGGCAAGTCACTTAATCTCTCTGAGCCTTAGCATCCTCATGTGTAAACTGAGCATAATACCTGTTTTGCCTATATCACAATTTGTTCTGAGAACCAAATGAGAAGAACTGTTTTTCTTTTTTCTTTTTGGCGCATTCCCACTTTATTATTTTTCATTTTTTAAAAACAAATAATCCATTTAAAATCCAATGTCTAATTGTTTATGTGAATAATGCTTTTCTTAATTAAAGTAATTAATTAACATGAATCTTTCAGCTGAAAATTACAAGAAACTATTTGTTGGTTTGTTTGGTTTTTGGGTGGACTTCCATGCCTCTAAGTGACTATGGTAGTACTGTTTGGCTCTCAGGAAACATTTTTTTTTTGCTTTTCAATACAGAATTTTCAACTAAGCCTTAAAAGACTTTATAGTTTTGAGGACTGAATAACTTTCAAGGGGAAGTTATTGTGCATTTAGCAAAGGCACTAGAGTTTGGTTAGAATTTGCAAGACTTAACTCTTAACCTGTGATTTGAGAGGTATTAAACCAATTATTGGGAATTTTCTTTTCCCAGATATCTACAGGGCTTGCTTCCTCACCTCCTTTAGGTCTTTACTCCAATGACACCCTCTCAGAACGTCCATGTCCATTGGATTTAAAATTTAACCCTTCCCCCAACACTTCTCATTTCCATTCTCTGATTATTTTTTTCTCCACAGCATTCATCATTTAAAATATAATTATTTATTTAGCTTATATCTTGCCCTTCACCACCCCTGTTCTTCACTATAATGTAACCCCCATGAGTTTAATCTGTTCATTACTGTATCTCTAGAATATAGGACAGTACTTGGCACTAGATCAACATTTGTTGGACGAATAAAAGAAGACTTCAAGGGTTTTCTCTTTTGAATTTAATAATGTAAGACTGTGAAAAATCCAGAATATGGTGTTTTGTCAAAACAGAGATGGGACTCTGACTCAGATGCTTCTTCTAACACCAGCAACAGCAGACCAACATGTCCACATTTAAACTGTTCTCAGCTCTGACAACAATGATTGGAAACTTTTATGGTCACTGTTTACTTTATCGAAGATGGTGGAGTACAGGAAGAAGCAGAGGGGTGCCCAGGGGGTCATCTGCTAAGAAAATGCGCACCCAAATCTTGGGCTCTGGCAGCTTGCCTGTCAAGTAAGATTGGGAGTCATTAAGATAATCCCCTCCTCTTACTTCCAGAGGATTCCCTCTGAAACACAAATACCCCAGGAAGGGATCACAGCTTAATCCTTCATCATTTAACACTTGAGTTGGATTTAGGATATGGGGTATTTTACCAATTTTGCAGTTGTGCCTGGAGCTTTTTTCACACACCAAAGTCCCCTTGCCCCTAAATAGTACTCCGCAAACAAATACTATAGATTGCAACTGATTGAAGAGGGTGGGCAATGAAGATGGGAAGGTTTCTAACCAGCTACAATTCCATCAGTTCAGTCAACCTAATCTCTGTAATTGTAATTACAAAGAGATCATAAAGTGGAGAGGAGATCTGGATTCTAAACATACCAAACTGATGTCACCAAAGATAAACCAGATTATCTGCCTCCAAACTTGTGCCCTGAGGTGTACATTTGGCAGTCGGAGTGCCCATCAATTAGGTCACCATGTGATATTAATAACTACATATACTGTAGTTTATACCCAAATATTCATAGTCAAGTTGAGTGACTGCCATGCCATGTGCTGTGAGCAGTGATTCTCTAACTACTATCAGGGACTGGCTATACCTGAAGCACCTGTAAAATATACAAACTCCTGGGTCCCCTCTGTGACCTAACAAAACAGAATCTCAGGGAGGGTACAACCTGATAATCTGTGTTTTTAAACAAGCACTGATGATTATCATGAATGGCCATTTTGGGATACCAAGGAAGTATATGATATGGACCCTGGCTTTCAGAACTTGACAGTTTACATGGAAAGTTAGAACTGAGATAAGAAATAACTGAATATGGTTCCATCAGAGTGGTCAACATGTGGTACATTATATAAATGTTACCAATGTGAAGACAGACGGGGAGAAGTTAGTGGTGGGGAAAATTGAATGGAGGAAATAATATATTGGTGGTCCTTGAGGTTTGGATAGGATTTAAATGAGGGGCAGAGGAGCATGTGCGGGGAAAATCAGTGGCGAAATGAACAAAGGTTCATAGACAGCAACATAGCAGCATGTTTTCAGAACACTGAGTCTGGCCAAATTAGAAAATACACTTTGATGAAGAGTTAGAAACAGGGATTGATAGGTAGGGTAAGGCTAGATTACAGAAGGTCTTGGAAGTCAGGCAGAGGAGTTTAACCTGCCTGAGGTGGGGAAACTGGGAGTAAAATTAAACCACCAACTGAGCAAAATCCACTCTGAGTGGCAGAAAGGGTGTGGGTTCTGGTACATACTAGAGAGTTAAGCCTACCCCTCTGCCTCTTAATTCTGAGATTCTCTCCAGCAAGAGCAAGCTATCAGAGGGATCTGTGGGAAAAAAACTTGTGTCTTTCTTCTCACCCAACTCTCTAATACAAATCTTTTCAATCTCTGATACAAATTCCCTTTGCCTCTTCCTTTTGAAATCAGCAGAAAAGTTCCCAGGGAACCTGAAAGCTGCTTCAAAATTTAGAGCAATGCTTACTTCTAATGCTAGACACCCATCTGGGTCTGTCTGTAACCCTAAGGTAGTTTTCTAAATTATGAACACATATTGGCCTGGAAATTCCTTGTAACTCATGAAGCAGTTTACCTACACTGAGTATTAATGTTTTGTTCCCAATTCTCCTGGTGAAAGGAGTTGCGAACTGTGATCCTATAGAAAACCATTGTGAAGATAGAAGGGCACAGGAGGTATGGCATGTACCTAAGTAGGTAAGCTTTCTCCCTTTCTCTTCTGTTTCTTTGCTCGCTACTGAAAAGGAAGTTTCAGAAGCCGATGCTCAAGCCAGAAAGCCAAGCTCTTGGGTGATTGAGGATTTTCTGGTTTCAAATTAAACAGAAAACTAAATTAGCAAATTAATTGTTGGATGTGTTTTCCTGGGCCCTTCATCAGCTGCTGCAGGACCAGTAGCCAATCAAAGAAGACTTTTGGCTGCCTTGGAGAGGGGGCAGGGTTCAGAATCAGGTTCTGCTAGCTTCCAAGTGTCAGACATGTTAATTTTAAATTACTTTTGTACAGCTTGGTGTCAAAATGATTAAAGCATGAAGAGAAAAGCAGAACCAAAGGAGAGAAAAGGGAAATCATTTACCTTGCATTTGGAGCAAGGACACTTGTAATTCCATTCCAGCTGGCTTTCTCCTGTAAGTTACGCAAGTTCTTAGCTTTAGGCCCTTTAGTGACCACCTAAGGTGGGAGGGTTGTGCAGTGGTCATGGCTCTTCATTCCCTTTATATAATGTCACTATCTCTATATGGCAGAATCTATATCACAGATACTAAGATGGCCAAACCTTCTTCCCTGCTTCCCCAATACATTTATTCTGGTAATATATTAGGCACTATGTGTCAGGCATTGTCCTAACTATATTTTACTGGTAATATATTATATAATCCTCACAACAATGCCATGAGGTGGGTGTTATTATTATTCCCATTCTACAGATGAGAAAACTGAGACTTAGAAAGGTAAAGTCATTTGCTCTAGTTGCTCATCTAGCAGAGGCAGAGCTGGGATTCTAATTCCAGTTTTGTCCTACTCCGCAGCAGTCCTGTCTCCTTTCCATTTTCCCTTTTTGGTTGGAGGAAAAAAGAATTTAAGTAAGTCTGATTGCTAAGACAGCTTCATTGTCCCTTTTAACAGTCATGTATGCTTTCTTTTTGTTTGAAGATGTGGCTGAGGTCAGCCTTATTCTACATGAAATAGCAACGTCTTTATCAAACTACTTTCCTGGGGTGAGCAGGTAACCAGCTCACTAGTTGGCTTGTCTTTGTCTCTGAACCCAGCTTTCCCAGTTGGTTTCATGACACGTTTTCCTCAAGATGAGCCATCTCATCTGACTCTTATATGTGAGATGTAAGGCTGACCTCAGCTGCCATTGCTTTTCAACCATCAAAACAAAGCTGTACTGCTTGACTTCTCTCGGTCTGCCATATTTTATTAATTTTATTTTATCCACCCTTCCTACAGTCACCCCACATTATCTTACTGTGTTGTTTGTGCCTCTGGAATTGCTGTGCGGCACTACAATTTTTTTTTTTTTTTTTTTTTTTTTTGGTACACGGGCCTCTCACCGCCGCGGCCTCTCCTGTTGCGGAGCGCAGCCTCCAGACGCGCGGGCTCAGCGGCCATGGCTCACGGGCCAAGCTGCTCCGCGGCATGTGGGATCCTCCCGGACCGGGGCACGAACCCGTGTCCCCTGCATCGGCAGGCGAACTCTCAACCCCTGCGCCACCAGGGAAGCCCACTACAATTCAATTTTAAAGATCCTCGTGGTGTAGAATTCACAATGTTGCCCCTGGATGCTACTAAATAAGTTTTAGTTGCACCAAGATCTCCTAAAGGTGACAGTTGATACCCAAGCCATCATTCAGGATAGTACTGATAATGCCAAAGAAGTGATCTATAAACACAAGACTTAAATAATTGCCCACTGATATATTTAGAAATTCTGAATCTTAGAACTTCAGGGGTGTTATTATCAGCTGACTTTAGTGAGTGCTATCACTTATCACTATGTGCTAAGTGCTTTTCAACAAACTAATGAGGTGGGTTATATTGTTTTCCTCCTTTTTACAGTGTCCAAGTGAATGGTAGCCAGAATGAAAGGCACCTCAACATTGTACAGTCCAGCCACCACATATATTTTGAATGCTTCTAGTGATGGATGTGGAGCTTCTTACATTCTAAGACAATCTATTTCATGTGTACGTGACTTCTTCTGTATTCTGAGCTAAAGCTCCTAACCATCAGTTCTAGAATCTTGGAGCCTCCCAGGACAAGTCTAATTCTTTTTTTACACAATAGCCCTTCAGTTATTTCAAGATGGCTCTTCGATCACTTATGAATTCTTCAATTCTTCCTTGTAAGCCAAGGTTTCAAGTCTCCTCACCATCTTGGTTGGTTGCTCTCTTTATTACCTCCCTCTAAAAGTGAACACATTACTTAGATGTGGTCTAACATAGAATGAAATGGAGCTCTTTCTTTCCCTGTTCCAGTTGCTATATTTCTATTAATCCAGCCTAAAACTGTATTTAATTCATCTGAAGCTCCATATGTGGAAAAAACCAACCTGACTCCCCACCACCTCTCCTTGCTATGTACTTGGTTTTCATGTTTATGTTCTTCTTCTAGTTCTCTCATAACATGCCCATACACTTCTTTTCTGCGTGACCTCGATCCTCATTCTTTGCAGTGTCAGGCTGCTCTCTCCCTGTGCACATATGTTACATTTATTTTCTCTCAGTTTCCATTGCCTTCTCTCTTCCCACTTCATCTCCTTGTTTCTACCTGTTTCAACATCAGAGAATCCAAATCACTTTCTAACCATCTTGCTTCTTTTTGAATCTGGTGAGGCTGGATGTGTCTGTCCTGGTTAGCATTTACAATGCATATGCTGACAGGCTGAGGCTGCCTTCCAAGAGAGTAATCTGCTTTGGGAATGCTTTTCCTAAGCAGATCTCAACAATTTCACTCTACTGGAGTTCCAGAGGAAAAAGCATAGCCTAAGACTTGGTCATAAAGGGGACACTCTGAAAGCAAAAGATGGTGAATTAATGATGACTCTTCACTTTATGGACAGTCGAGCTGATAACCAGCTTGGATGATGAGAAGCACAATGGAAACAGCCTGGGTTTAAGTCCTAGTTCTGTAGGTTCCAGCCTGGGTGATCCTGTGCCAGTTACTTAACTTCTATGACTCAATTTCCTCATCTGTAAAACAGTGGCAACAATTGTACCCACTTCTTAGGCCTGTTGTAAGGAGTTAATTCATGGAAAAAGCTTAGAAGAGTGCTTGTCTCGCACACAGTAAAGGACAGATATTATTATTCCTGCACGTTGCAAAATAATTTAAAGTTAGAACAGAAAAGAGATTATTTCTCCCATGCACTTAGGTTTTCTGCCTGAATCTTTACAAGCCTTAATTCATTGAGTCAGTATTGAGGTTTTGGCTTTATAAGGAAGCAGACACTCAGAAGGAAGCTCAAGAGTCATTTGTGAATGAATGCCCCTCAATCTGGGGCTGGTGAGAAGCAGGGTAGAATTGTTATTTAAGAGGGAGAGTAAAGGCTAGAAGAATTAGAATCTACTGGGCATGAGATCCAGCATGCTCTCTTCCTTTTTTCCCTATTGAAACAAACAAACAAATAAACAAACCCACTTTCAGACAAAAATGAGTAAAGGCTCCTAGAATGGGCTGTGGAGCTATAGATCTTACCAAAGAATTAAGTGGTCTACAATGGCCACGCTTTTGTGTTTTTAAAATCTCTGGATTAAAAAAAAAAAGAAAACATGACTTCCTCCCCACCCCTCCCCCACCAAACCCCCACTTTTTTAGTCTTAGTCATACAGCAGTTTAGTACAGAATTCTACAAAAACGTCAAAGGTTCTACAGAAAGCTATGGTTGGTTATGTTACACGGTTTACAGTGTAGACTCTACACTAACAGAAGAAATTAGGTTGTGTCAAATCATGTTAAAATACAACATTAAATAAATGCAAAGAGCCCAGAACAAAGAAAGTGATTAAGCTGGTTTAACTGCATTCAACCCACTATGCTAAATCCCCGTAGGGGGCTCGAGTTAAACAACAAATTTGGTTTCTTGGCCTAAATCCTTTTCTTCAAAGAAGAAATTTTTCTTGCGAGTAACTCTGATAAATTTGTTTTCATCTTCTTCATTTCTTAGTCTCTAGGGAAGCTGGGGTGAAAATAACCTATCTGATTGGGTTGCATTTTTGGAAGAGATGGACCATAAAGAATAAACTAGGCGGCGATTGGTTGTACAGCTAAAGAGGCGTTGGAGGAACTGAGGCATGGGAGGTGTGTGATTGTTCAGCCCCAGAAAAAGGCCAGCTAGTGACACCCGGGATGAGGATTTTACCCGGCAGTGAATCAAATAAGGCTGCGAGGGAGATAATAAGGTGTAATTATAGCAGTGCTGTTAGTGCCTGTTTATGGGGTCTGGCAGCAATTTGGTTGAACACCCCTCATTTTGAGAAATTTGTAATTTGGCAGCAAGAATTCTTGCCTTAAAATTTGGCACAAACCCTCACAGTTTAATATTGCAAAATCTGGGAAATGTTGAAATGTGGCTGCTATTCTAATTGAACTTTTTTAGGCTTTTTCGAATTGGTTTTTTTCCTGTTGGATTCGGAAACAAACCCCTCTTTTAAAAAGTTCAGGAAGGTTTTTTTAAACCACAAACTCAAGTACGCTTACAAGCAGATGTACTGCTGTAATAAACTCTCATGACTTAAATCTTTGTGTACATACAGAAGGGAAAAAAGCTTTCACTTCAAAAACCCGAGTCCCTTCTGTTGGTAGTCCTTTAAAAATTCCCCACAATCAGTATTTTAATTTCCTCTGAGTAAGAGCGCTGCAACGTAGTGTTGCTCTTGGTTTTACCAACCGACTGCTTCCCCCAAGATTATTCCCCGTTGTTTTAAAGTAGAAGGGAGGTCACCGGGCTGTAGTGAAATGTGGCCAGTTCCGGCTGGGACCAAGTCGGCCCAAAGGGCTTCTCTAAAGTAACTGGAAGTTTTCTGACAGGAAACCGGTCAGTTCTTATAAGCCTCGGCTCGGGTTCCCACGGCCCCGGAGGCTGCGGCTCCCCCGACGCCCCTCTAGGGGCCGGGCAGGACCGCGGGGTGCGGGGCTCTGTGGGCGGCAGGGGGCAGCAGCGGGAACCCGTTGTTCTCGAGGCGGGGGTAGGGTGGGGCGGGAAGCCGCCCCCACCCCCCCGTTTCCTTGCCCCGCGCCCTCCCCTCCCCCTCTCGCGCCTTCCCTCCCCTCCCCGCGGGGAGGAGGGCGGGGGCGCGGAGCCCTCCCCCGGGACAGGGGGCGTGTGCGCCCCCACCGCTCCCCTCCCCCGCGGCCGGGCTCTCCTGGCTCCCCGAGGCGGGAGTTTCCAGGAAGAGCTCAGAGCGCGGCCGCACCACCGAGCGCACGAAGACGTCAAGTAGTCCCTCAGAGCGACCTGATTAGAGGAGAATTCTAGCTACCAGGGGCTGTCGGAGTTGAAACTCCGAAAAGATAGGGAGTGGCTGCCTGGTCTGAGGAGCTCAAGCAAAGACGTCCGAGCTCCCACTTTCCATTCCTGGAGAAAGATGTGTGGGGGAGGCGGAACGAGTTCCGGCGGAGGGTTCGGACGCGCCGGGTGGAGTAAAGCGCTCACAGAGTTAAAGTGGGCGGGAAAACCCGGAACGGACTCTCCTTGACACGCCCAGAACCTCCCGCCCCATTCTTCGTGGGGGAGGGGAACGCAAAGAGCAAGGGAGAGAAACGTGTTCCCTTTCCCTGCTTCCTAAATCCCCACTGAAGAAACAAGTGGCGACCCGCCACCTCGAGAGACGCGCAGAAGGGCCGTCAGGTCCCGGCGGGGAGGGGCCGCGTGTCTCCTCCTCCTGTAACGTCCGCGCCGTCGGCGCTGGGCGTGCGGTCAGAAGCCCAGGCCTGCGACCTGGAGGAGCTAGGCGCGCGCATGCGTGCAGTGGGCGCGCGCTTTCCGCCCCTTTCCTGAGCGCGTTAGCTTCCCCCCTCCCCCCACGTTCCTCAGCCGCCACCTCAGAGCCTCCCCCGCACCCAGCCCTCACTTTTCGGGGGAGGTGGCCCGTCTTGCCCATCCACTGACTAACCCCTTCACCCCAGCTTCGCCCCGCCTCCCCGGAGCTTCGGTACAAACTCCGCAGCTAGGGCTCAGCTTTCACATTCCCGCCTCCGCCTTCTATCTCCCCTCCCAAGCCTGAAGCGCTTCCTGCAAACTGCCCTGTTCTCGCTCCTCTCGGCGCCGCCTCCTCCCGGCCCTAACTGGATGGCTGCTTTCTCGTTGGTGGGGCTGCGGGTAGTAATCCTGTATTTTTCCTTCAGCAGGGTATCGCCTGCTCCATTTTACAGATGAGGAAGTTAAGGTCCAGAGCTCGGACAGGCTGGACTCTAAAGGCTCCTTGAGTTGTCCCCAAAATCAAACACGGTAATTGACACTGTTAAGAGTAACCCTTGACTTCTTACAATTTAAGCAGCCGTGGGAAGCCAGTCCCCAGTCTTTCCTTGGCACCCTCAATCCTGCAGTCCGGCCCAGTTGGCAAAAGCCAGAGAAATGATTGATCCCCAATGAACTATGTAGCGATTACTGAATTAGAAGAAGGGCCAGTTGGAGATCTTAGCAGGCACAGAGGGTTTTAGAGGTGCTACAGGTTATTTATTCAACGTGAAGTCGTTTTTTAACACAATGTTTAATGTTTTCTCTTAGATTTTGTAATTCTTTTATTCCTTCCCCCATTCGAGATCATTCTTTTGGTTTTGACGTAATTTGTCTCCTCCAGTAAAAAAGAATTACCATTTCATTTTAAAGGATAACTTTTCCTTTTTGTTAATATGGTTGATTATTATTCCTAAATTCCACACCTCAATCCCCAAAGTCAATTCTTCCCTGGGCTTCAGCTCTAATTAAAGTTACCTTCAGTCGATGAGAGGCTTGCAAGAGATGTCATAGAGAATCTTGAGGTACTGCTTCTGTAAACTTTTTGTGTATCACAAACTTTAAAGCTATAAGTGGGAATGAAAGGAAATAGACTTGTGTAATTTTATGTATATCTAACGAGTCATTATTTCAGATTCAAATATTTTTTTGAGTCTCGTTCCAAGCATTGTAAATATGGATCTGTTTTGTTACTTTGTTTTCTTTTAAATGACTTTTATCATGATTTTCCTCTATTGCAAATATTTCTAAGTAATCTATTGGACTGATGTCTTCTAAGCACAATGATGGTCTGAAGAACCAGTCCAGGTTTGTTACAAGGCAATTTTTTATTAAGTTGACCGAGTGTTGCATGATAACACTTTCTGAACTTTTGTTCAGTAAATAAATGTTTTCTATGTGCATAGCACTATATTAGGTCTTTTGTGAGAAATAAAGGTGGACAAGATAAGGCTATTCTTAAGAAGCAACCTAGTAGTGGAGATAAAATTCTTCACCACAGGCTCAAATCAGTAGAAAGTCATTCTTATTTCTAGTTTAACTTTTTTTCCTAACCACTTAAGTTATATATCGATTTGAGACTTCCCAAAATTTTCCCCCTTGTTCATGTGCAGTTCTCAGGTTCTGAACATGTAGATTAAGGGATGGGAGGAATGAAGAGCTAAGAAGCATCTAAACAGAAAGGATCAGGAGTGGGCAGTGATTTAATGCGAATATGAATAATCACACAGTTCAATACTGAAAAATAAGACTGTAAGAATGGCAAGAAAGAGAAGTGTAAGTGTAAGGATGTCCAGGTCTTCAGATTTTAAATACTGAAAAACAACGGAAG
This sequence comes from Mesoplodon bidens, assembly GCF_964165515.1. Taxonomy (NCBI): domain Eukaryota; kingdom Metazoa; phylum Chordata; class Mammalia; order Artiodactyla; family Ziphiidae; genus Mesoplodon; species Mesoplodon bidens. Next base: position 166,153,188 of record NC_138177.1, on the reverse strand, counting down.
GCCTTAGGAATTATGTGCTGTTTAACTTTGTGTGAGTGTTCACAAACATAGCTTTTATTTCTGGAAGGATGAAACAGTCTTGCATCTAAGTCTAAGCAGTTGCCTAGGTGCACAGATTAGGTGAGGAAATTTTTCTTTTGGCCGTGCCTCACAGCATGTGGGATCTTAATTGCCCAACCAGGGATGAACCCGTGCCCCCCCGCAGTGGAAGCGTGGAGTCCTAACCACTGGACCGCCAGGGAATTCCTTGGTGAGGAGTTTTAAGGAAGACCAGTGGTAGAGAAGAAAAAATCTAGTTTGCAATGGAATTCAAACTTCCTATAGTAGGAGGAGGGGAGAATCCTTTGATTTAGGTTAGACAGAACCAAAACTCTTACCCACCCCATCCCTAAACAAAATCACTTACAGTTGACGTTAAACATGTAACTTAAATCTAAATACTTTTTGACCAATTTAGAAAGCCTTGCATTTGAACTTTAGTATTCAAATTTACCTTCTACAGTGATTTTATAAGCTTTAGCTTCATTCTGCTACTCTAAATGTTTCTGCTGGGCTCCTGCTTCTGCTTCCAGAGTTACTGCAACCTTGCTGTTACATCCTGGTCTGCAAACTGATGCCTTTCATGGGGTTGGTGCTATAAGATAGTGTAACTAGGTTTTCAGCTTAATCCTATTCTAACATTTAGATTCAGAAGTTAAGTTCTAAGAACCCCAAGAACATAGTCTTTCTTAAGTAAAATGAAGAAATTACATGTGAAAATGTACTGCTTCTCATTAAATCTAGGGATAATTCTCTGAACTCTTGTATGTGACTGTATTGCTATTCATAACCTGCAACAGTGCCCCATAGGCATTAGAGTCAAACTGCTGTGGATTATTGTCACTGAACTCGGAGGAGAGTGGCACTATCTGATTTCTTAAGGGAAAATCATACTATAGACTAAACCTATAGAAAAATTGACACAGTCATCAGCCTTATCATAATGGAATTCAGGCCTTGCTTTCCCCTTTATTGTCAACCTCTGTGTCATAGAGCATAAATGGATCCTTATTGTTGGTCTTGCATCCAAGCTAGAAGTCATAAGGCTTCCATTTCTTTAGTCATTTTAGAAGCCACAGTCTGAATAGATGCCTGTTAAATCTTATCATCAAGCTTTCTAAAGATGATTTTTCTGGCCACGGCTCTGACTCCATTCTTTTTGGGATCCTGGGTAAGTCATTCCTCTTATTTGGGCTTCAGTTTCTCTAACTTGGGTCTTGCTGAACCCACAGCCAGCTCCAGGTCATTCTCCAGAAGGTTACTTCTTTGCTTTAGTGCTGCAGGACCCTGGACTTTTAAAGTAATTTCTTCTTTTACTCATATCTGTCTTTTCTAGTCTTATTTAGCTTTTATACATTGATGAGAGAAGTTTTACACTGAGGGATTGAAATTTTGGGCTCCAAAAATAATGTGATGTTAAGGCAAGGTCTTAGAGAGGTTAGGGGAACAAAGAGACTATTTCAGGGATTCTTAACCTGGCATCCAGGATAGAATGCATTGGGTCCATGAACATGGATTGAGGGAAATCACATCTTTATTTTCACTAATTGTAATTGAAATATAACCTTTTTAGTTTGAATGTTAGTAACAAAACCGCAGCACTACTGTATTAGCAGTACCGTACTTGTGACTGTCACTGATAGAAATCACAGATAATTTCATATCACAATGCAGTTGTTGCAGACACATTGATATAGTTTGTACTCATTACTAGGGGATCTTGTTATTTAATGTGTTAATAAAGACATACATTTATTGGGCTTCCTGGGTGGTGCATTGGTTAAGAATCCACCTGCCAATGCAGGGGACATGGGTTCGAGCCCTGGTCCAGGAAGATCCCACATGCTGTGGAGCAACTAAGCCCGTGTGCCACAACTACTGAGCCTGCGCTCTAGAACCCACGAGCCAGAACTACTGAGCCCGTGTTCTACAACTACTGAAGCCTGCGCACCTAGAGCCCGTGCTCCTCAACAAGAGAAGCCACTGCAATGGGAAGCCCGCACACCGCAACGAAGAGTAGCCCCCGCTTGCCACAACTAGAGAAAGGCTGCGCACAGCAATGAAGACCCAACGTAGCCAAAAATAAATAAATTAGTTAAAAAAAAAGAAATACATTTATTAATGTATCATACATTTAAAAAATTTTGATAACTATTTCAGTATATTCGGTTTCCTCTGTAAACCAATATAATATCCTCTGTAATTATTTTATGCATTTAAAAACATTATTCTGAGAAAAGGTCTATAGGTTTCTCCACACTGTTAAAGGGATCCATGGTACAAAGAAATATTAAGAACCCCTGCTTTAATCAAAATAAGTACTATTAGTAATGGGTTATAAACCACTGAATAAAATAAGAATCCCTGTTGTAAATAAGTAAATAAGTAAATGAGTAAATGAATAAGTAAATAAGTAAATGAATCATTACATAAATGTAGGAAAAGTGAAGGTGTTTCCTTTCAGGAGGATGACAACTAATAAATACAGATGGGATGGTGGAGTAAGAAACTCATTCATGGATGCTAAAACTAGTGGGTGAAAGTTTGATGAGGAGCAGGATACTTACATGGCAAAGTATCTCTCCATAAATTATTTAATAGTTACAGAGCAATAGTGGAGGAACCTCATCACACCACTTTAACCAAGTCATCAAGCCTACATCACAGATACTGGGACAAACTGGCTGCATGTACCTCTTAATAAAAAGCACTGAGGAATCCTAAAGATGCTACCAGAAAACTACTAGAGCAAATCAGTGAATTTGGTAAAGTAGCAGGATACAAAATTAATGCACAGAAATCTCTTGCATTCCTTTACACTAATGATGAAAAATCTGAAAGAGAAATTAAGGAAACACTCCCATTTACCACTGCAACAAAAAGAATAAAATAACTAGGAATAAACCTACCTAAGGAGACAAAAGACCTGTATGGAGAAAACTATAAGACACTGATGAAAGAAATCAAAGATGATACAAACAGATGGAGAGATATACCATGTTCTTGGATTGCAAGAATCAACATTGTGAAGACTATACTACCCAAAGCAATCTACAGATTCAATGCAATCCCTAACAAACTACCAATGGCACTTTTCACAGAACTAGCACAAAAAATTACACAATTTGTATGGAAACACAAAAGACCCTTAATAGCCAAAGCAATCTTGAGAAAGAAAAACGGAGCTGGAGGAATCTGGCTCCCAGATTTCAGACTATACTACAAAGCTACAGTAATCAAGACAGTATGGTACTGGCACAAAAACAGAAGTATAGATCAGTGGAACAGGATAGAAAGCCCAGAGATAAACCCACGCACATATGGTCACCTTATCTTTGATAAAGGAGGCAAGAATATACAATGGAGAAAGGACAGCCTCTTCAATAAGTGGTGCTGGGAAAACTGGACAGCTACATGTAAAAGAATGTAATTAGAACACTCCCTAACACCATACACAAAAATAAACTCCAAATGGATTAAAGACCTAAACGTAAGGCCAGACACTATAAAACTCTTAGAGGAAAACATAGGCAACACACTCTATGACATAAATCACAGTAAGATCCTTTTTGACCCACCTCCTAGAGAAAGGGAAATAAAAACAAAAATAAACAAATGGGACCTAATGAAACTTGAAAGCTTTTGCACAGCAAAGGAAACCATAAACAAGACAAAAAGACAACCCTCAGAATGAGAGAAAATGTTTGTAAATGAAGCAACTGACAAAGGATTAATCTCCAAAATTTACGAGCAGCTCATGCAGCTCAATATCAAAAAAACAAACAACCCAATCCAAAAATGGGAAGAAGACCTAAACAGACATTTCTCCAAAGAAGGTATACAGATTGCCAACAAACACATGGAAGAATGCTCAACATCATTAATCATTAGAGAAATGCAAATCAGAACTACAATGAGATATCATCTGACACCAATCAGAATGGCCATCACCAAAAAATCTACAAACAGGGTTTCCCTGGTGGCGCAGTGGTTAAGAATCTGCCTGCCAATGCAGGGGACACGAGTTCGAGCCCTGGTCCAGGAAGATCCCACATGCTGTGGAGCAACTAAGCCCGTGTGCCACAACTACTGAGCCTGCGCTCTAGAGCCCGTGAGCCACAACTACTGAAGCCCGTGTGCCTAGAGCCTGTGCTCTGCAACAAGAGAAGCCACCGCAATGAGAGGTCTGTGCACCACAACAAGAGTAGCCCCCACTCACTGCAACTAGAGAAAGCCTGCACACAGCAACGAAGACCCAATACAGCCAAAAATAAATAAATAAATAAAATTAAAAAAAAATTTTTTTTTTTTTCAGTACGCGGGCCTCTCACTGTTGTGGCCTCTCCCATTGCGGAGCACAGGCTCCGGACGCACAGGCTCAGTGGCCATGGCTCACGGGCCCAGCCGCTCCGCGGCATGTGGGATCTTCCCGGACTGGGGCACAAACCCGTGTACCCTGCATTGGCAGGCGGACTCTCAACCACTGCGCCACCAGGGAAGCCCATAAAATAAATTTTTAAAAAAATCTACAAACAGTAAATGCTGAAGAGGGTGTGGAGAAAAGGGAACCCTCTTGCACTGCTGGTGGGAATGTAAATTAATACAGCCACTATGGAGAACAGTATGGAGGTTCCTTAAAAAACTAAAAATAGAACTACCACATGATCCAGCAATCCCACTACTGGGCATATTACTTGAGAAAACCATAATTCAAAAAGAGTCATGTAGGACTTCCCTGGTGGCGCAGTGGTTGAGAGTCTGCCTGCTGATGCAGGGACATGGTTTCGTGCCCCACTCCGGGAAGATTCCACATGCCACGGAGTGGCTGGGCCCGTGAGCCATGGCCTCTGGGCCTGCGTGTCCGGAGCCTGTGCTCTGCAACGGGAGAGGCCACAACAGTGAGGCCCACGTATCGCAAAAAAAAAAAAAAAGAGTCATGTACCACAATGTTCATTGCAGCTCTATTTACAATTGCCAGGACATGGAAGCAACCTAAGTGTCCATCAACAGATGAATGGATAAAGAAGATGTGGCACATATATACAATGGAATATTACTCAGCCATAAAAAGAAACGAAATTGAGTTATTTGTAGTGAGGTGGTTGGACCTAGAGTCTGTCATACAGAGTGAAGTAAGTCAGAAAGAAAAACAAATACCGTATGCTAACACATATATATGGAATCTAAAAAAAAAAAAAAGTTCATGAAGAACCTAGGGGCAGGACGGGAATAAAGACGCAGACCTGCTAGAGAATGGACTTGAGGACACGGGGAGGGGGAAGGGTAAGCTGGGACAAAGTGAGAAAGTGGCATGGACTACATGCGCTACCAAATGTAAAACTGATAGCTGTTGGGAAGCAGCCGCATAGCACAGGGAGATCAGCTTGGTGCTTTGTGACCACCTAGAGGGGTGGGATAGGGAGGATGGAAGGGAGGGAGAGAGACATAAGAGGGAAGAGATATGGGGATAAATGTATATGTATAACTGATTCACTTTGTTATAAAGCAGAAACTAACACACCATTGTAAAGCAATTATACTTCAATAAAGATGTTAAAAAAAAAGAGATAATTTTTGTAAAGAAAAGAACTCTTTGTAACATGAATAAAAGCTAATCAGTTCTATGCATCGATAAATAAACAAGTAAATAAAAAGCAAAGATGTAAAAAGAAAGCACTGAGGACCAAACATTACTTCAGTGATAATCCTGACAAAAATGCACAAACTGAATCTAATCATGAGGAAATGTCAGACAAACCCAAATGGAGGGCCATTTTACAAAATAACTAGCCTGTACTCTTCAAAAATGTCAAGGTCAGGAAAAAAAAAGAAAGCCTGAGGAATTGATCCAGATTAAAAGAGACATAAGAGTCATGACAACTAAATGCAATGTGTGACCTTAGATTTGATCCTGAAATAGGAAAAAATATATGTGACCTTAGATTTGATCCTGAACTAGGAAAAAATATAATGTTTTTAGGATAATTTACACAATTTAATATAGACTGTAAGTTAGACAATAATATTGTATCAGTGTTAAATGTCCTAATTTGTATATACACACAGGCACGCACACACATGCACACACACACACACACACACACACTGTGGTTACATAAGAGAATGGCCTTGTTCTTAATAAATAACACACTGAAGTATTTAGGGTTAAAAAGTGTATGATGTCTCTAAGTCTCAGATGGTTTAGGAAAAAACACATATAAGTCTATATGTAAAGAGGGAATAATAAAGTAAATGGAAAAAATGTAAATAATTTTAAAATTTGGATAAAGGACTTAGGGGAGTTCCTTCTGCTACTCTTGAAATTTTTCTGTAAGTTTGAAATTACATTGCTTTAGATCATTTGTTCCACCCCCTCACTTTGAAGAGGTGAAAATTGAGATTTGGGAAGATGAAGACTGCTCAAGGTCACACAAAAAGTTAGTGACAGGGTTAGGGCCAAAACTCAGATCTCCAGATGTCAGTCCTCTTTTTACAACACCAACTGAATTGTTTGGTATTTCTGTTTGGATGGCAAAGGTTGAGCCACCCCTTTTTTACTTCTCTTTTTAGTTTCTTGGTTCCTTAGAGCTAGTTCCTTCTACTAGAGAACCAGACTAACATAACTAAGTGCTTCTTTCAGTTCCTTCATGATTAGGCAAGGATCAGTCTGAAATTTTTGAGCTGTACAGTTGGGATATCTCTTTCCTCTTGTAGGTTTAACATCTTTCTTATCACCAGTCTTTTTCTGTACATGGTCAGCTTCTTTTATGTGGTATTATTTGTACCCTGTCCCCCATAGAGTGATGATGTATTATTGTTTAAACTTCTTTCCATAGGCCACTCCATTTCAAGGTCTCTTCAATATTATCTATTCTAAATAAAATTGTATGTTTTCATTTCTGTTGTTCTATGACTCAGTTTCCTTAATTGGTGGAAAATTAAGACATAATATGCCAAAAAAAAGGGAATATAGCATTTCAGAATTATAGTCTTACAATATGGAGATTAATCTAACCACAATTATAGATGGTGGGGGCCATTTACTAGTTACTGAGTAAATCAGCTTTATCAACAAGTTAAGAAATTAGATCTGTCATTTTCCATGTAAATCAGTGTAAATCAGCTAATTGTCATCAGTGGGAGGACGCCTTGTCTCCAAGTGAGATAATGGAAAATATTAAATAACAATTAAATGTCAGCAATTTCATATGGCTCAACCTGATAGCAGTAAGCGTATTATTAGGTAGTGATGTGTTTTCTCTTCTCTTACGGAATTGGTAGAAAAATGGAGACAGATCATGTGGTATCTGCTCTTGAATCTTCAACTTCTCACTTTCTTTTCCTACCCTGGCTGTTCCTCTGTCCTGTCACTCTCTGTGAGATTCTTTCTAGGCTTCAAATTACTCCAAATTTCCATCTTGGCTTATATCAGCTTCTGCTACCTGGGATCCATCCAGCAATTCATAGAAAGTTAGAGATGGAATACCAGAAGCAGTTTGTTCAGTCTCCTTATACTTCAGATGAGGAAACAGAGGCTAATATCATAAAGCTGATATCTCAGAGATGTGGCATGAATGCAATATCCTGACTCCCAGGATAGTGGTCTTTCTATCTCAGTATCCATGTTCTACCATGTTCTACCTTATATTTTCTACAGCCCAATTTATGGACTTGGGTCTATCTGTCAATCTCACTCTCTCTTTCTTCCCCTTATCTTTTTCTTAGCTCTCATGTCAGTCAGTCACCTGGATCTTCTTTATTTCCTCATTTTTGCCTTTTTACCATTCAAGAGCAACTTTAGCTTGTGCACCTCTCTCTTTCTCCTTTCATCTTTGCCATTGATGAATGGTGAAAAAAAATTGTATTTCCTGATTTTTACTTCCTGGGGTGATAACCATGTGGGAGTAGCTGGGATAGTTTTATTTTAAGATAATGAAAGATACCCTTGTATATTTGTGTGTCTATTATTTTTTTTAAATAAATTTATTTATTTATTTATGGCTGCGTTGGGTCCTGTGGTGCGCAGGCTTTCTCTAGTTGCGGCGAACGGGGGCTACTCTGCTTTGCAGCGTGCGGGCTTCTCCTTGTGGTGGCTTCTCTTTGTTGCGGAGCACGGGCTCTAGGCGTGCGGGCTTCAGTAGCTGTGGCACGTGGGCTCAGTAGTTGTGGCACGCGGGCTCTAAAGCACAGGCTCTGTAGTTGTGGCACACGGACTTAGTTGCTCCGCGGCATGTGGGATCTTCCTGGACCAGAGCTCAAACCCATGTCCCCTGCATTGGCAGGCGGATTCTTAACCACTTCACCACCAGGGAAGCCCGTGTATTACTTTATACTTACAGAATATTTTGAAAATAATTTAAGAAAAAATAGTGATTGATAATATCTGTCTTTACAATAAAAACTACCATAGCCCAATGGAAACAATGGAAAGGAATCGGAATTAGAATTTTTTTTTTTAGTGAATGAGTGATGTTTTGTTAAACCTCACAAAGTAGAGTTTGAATTACCTTTTGACTCTGCTGAAAATACACCCTCTCTTTATTCCTAAAATACTGAATTGTTTATTTGAAAAGACCTTTGGGAATCATGTTCAGGGGAGCAGAGTAAAATATCAAGAAAAAATTACTTAGTATGAGGGAAGCAGAAGATTTTAGGGTAATGGACAAGTCTTTGGGTCCTAGGAATGCTGTAACAATTTTTAAAGGGCAGAGCAGAGGCAATTGCTTTTTTATAACTTATGTATTTTTAAGACAGTTCAGCTAGAGACTCAGCCAATAAGTAGAAAAACTTCAGAGTGAATGTTTGGTGTGTGAATCTGGTACATTGAGGAGTATCTCAGGTTTTCTCTACCTTTATTTTATTATTATTATTATTTTTATTTTTAAAATATTTATTTCTTTATTTAGGCTGTTCCGGGTCTTAATTGCAGCACATGGGATCTCTGCTGTGGCATGCGGCATCTTTTAGTTGCGGCATGTGGGCTTCTTAGTTGCGGCATGCATGCGGGATCTAGTTCCTGGACCAGGGATTGAACCCAGGCCCCCTGCACTGGGAGCACGGAGTCTTACCCACTGGACCACCAGGGGCAGTTCCTTCTCTACCTTTAAAGACTTAGCTATTGATAAGAAGTACACTGTAAACACCTTATTTAGTCAGCATTTGCATCTTGCAGCCCAGAAATTTGGTTTTGGGTGCCTTACCTACTTTGGGACAAATTGGCCTTCTATTGGTAGGTGAGCCTTATATGAGATAATACTTCAGCCTGGAGTTTGGATAAACACTGACTGATGGATGTAAGAAGTCAGTGGAAGCTTTACTCTTAAAAAGAAAGGTCAGTGTTTATATTTTCTTTCCTCTGCCATGTAGCTTTTCTAGAAATAGTCTTTGGGTTTCTTTTATTAGTTAATCGCTGTATTCCCACCCCCAACCCACCCCCATGCTCACCTCCCTACCATCTTTTTATGTGTAAACTAAGCCTTTGTTGAAAGCAATTTATGGCAAAATTGTACAATTTTTTTAAAATTTATTTATTTTATTTTATTTTTGGCTGCGTTGGGTCTTCATTGCTGCATGCGGGCTTTCTCTAGTTGCGGCGAGCGGGGGCTACTCTTCGCTGCAGTGCACAGGCTTCTTATTGCAGTAGCTTCTCTTGTTGCAGAGCATGGGCTTTAGGAAAGCAGTCTTCAGTAGTTGTGGATTGTGGGCTCTAGAGCACAGGCTCTGTAGTTGTGGGGCACGGGCTTAGTTGCTCCGCAGCATGTGGGATCTTCCCAGACCAGGGCACAAACCTGTGTCCCCTGCATTGGCAGGCAGATTCTTAACCACTGTGCCACCAGGGAAGCCCAAAATTGTACAATTTTCTTTGGAAAATAAAGGATGGATATATATTAATGGTCTCTTTTCCTTTCAAGCTTTAATTGGCCTGCTATTCATAGATGTGATTTGGAAAAATGTAGAAGAGAAAGACCTCTTCATCTGGAATTAATGGAGTTACCATCAATAATTGTGAGAGGCATATACCCTGAGAAAACCATAACTCAAAAAGAGTCATGTACCACAATGTTCATTGCAGCTCTATTTACAATAGTCAGGACATGGAAGCAACCTAAGTGTCCATCGACAGATGAATGGATAAAGAAGTGTGGCACATATATACAATGGAATATTACTCAGCCATAAAAAGAAACGAAATTGAGCTATTTGTAGTGAGGTGAATGAACCTAGAGTCTGTCATACAGAGTGAAGTATGTCAGAAAGAGAAAAACAAATACTGTATGCTAACACATATATATGGAATCTTAAAAAAAAAAAAAGGTTCTGAAGAACCTAGGGGCAGGACAGGAATAAAGACGCAGACGTAGAGAATGGACTTGAGGACACGGGGAGGGGGAAGGGTAAGCTGGATGAAGTGCGAGAGTGGCATGGACATATATACACTACTAAATGTAAAATAGATAGCTAGTGGGAAGCAGCCACATAGCACAGGGAGATCAGCTCAGTGCTTTGTGACCACCTAGAGGGGTGGGATAGGGAGGGTGGGAGGGAGACGTAAGAGGGAGGAGATATGGGGATATATGTATATGTATAGCTGATTCACTTTGTTATAAAGCAGAAACTAACACACCATTGTAAAGCAATTATACTGCAGTAAAGATGTTAAAAAAAACTGTGAGTTTTAGAAACTTAATGATTCTGTCTTAATAAAGTAACAACCCTAATTCTCTAATTTTATCCCTGTGAACTTGCAGAGTTTTCTCCAACTATCAATTGTTGCTGTTGGATAGCAGAGCTGAAAAGATGTAGTATTTATTTCAGGGTACATTCACAATTATATAGTGAAGCTGAATGTGACAAACGCATTACCAGGTCCCTTATCAAATATAAAAGAATCAGTTGCTTGTTACTCATGCCTGTGTTCTGCAAGTATTTCCTATAAATACAGTGGCCAATACATTAAAAAAATTTTCACTTTAGCTTTTTTTTTTTTGGTAATAGTTATTATCTTTTATTTGTTGAATTTGCTGCAGGACTCCAGAAAAAAAGAGTGTCACTGATAAATTTTAAAGTGACTCACCGTTGGCTAACCTTTCAGATTTCTTCTTGACTAAAGAGCTTTGCTGATGAACTTGACTTAGTCAAGAAGCTACCTAAATCCATTCTACTTGGTCAGGACTTATCAATCTCTTAAAATTTGTTTCAAATGCCCTCATCTTCATAAAAACTTCCTAATAAGGTGGCCAAGATGCTCTTGTTCTTCACTTCTAGCCATCCATTAACACATTAAACATACCAGTGTTTCCCAAGCCGGCCAATTCCTTGAAATATTACTAGGTGTTCCGGGTGAAATAAATTTAGTAAACACTGTATATTATATCCTTCTCTTGGAGATATTTATGATTCATGTTATGAATAATTATGAATGAATATTAAAGTCTCTGAGAACATCTGCAGTGAAAGAAATCTGCTTAACTTTGTTTAGCCCATTGTACTCAGTAAATACTTTGTTAATTGCAAGTTGTAATTCAAATGTTACATTCCACATGAAGCCTTTCACGACTCCCACAGGCAGTAGCCAATGTGTCCACCACTGAATTCACACAACTTGAAGTTACACTATATAAGTGCTATAAAAATTTAGTTCCTGTTCATATTATGATGTAATCTTTTGATTGTTAGCAACAGAAAACTCATCTCAAACTTAATTAAGGGAATTTACTAGTTATCAACTGAAAACTCAAAGTTTGGTCCTCAGTGTTGAGGCTCAATGATACTACTAAAGACCTGGTTTCTTTCCATTTCATCTTCTAAAATATTTGTTTTTCTAAAGTTTCCTCCTTCATGATCTCGGTATGGCTGTAGCAGTTTCTAGGAGGGCTGCATGTGCTTCCCTCATCTCTAGTGGGAAGAGAACATCTCTCAAGGAAGCTATTTCAGAATAACAAGGAAGCATTTTTTCCAGAAGCCCCAGCAAAGGTCTTTTCATATCCCATTGTCCTGAAGTAAGATCACTTGTCCAGGGGCTTCCCTGGTGGCACAGTGTTTAAGAATCCACCTGCCAATGCAGGGGACACGGGTTCGAGCCCTGGTACGGGAAGATCCCACACACTGGGAAGCAACTAAGCCCATGCGCCACAACTACTGAAGCCTGCACGCCTAGAGCCCATGCTCCGCAACAAGAGAAGCCACTGCAGTGAGAAGGCCGCACGCACCGCAAGGAAGAGTAGCCCCTGCTCGGTGCAACTAGAGAAAGCCTGCACACAGAAACAAAGACCCAAAGCAGCCAAAAATAATAAATGAAATAAATAAATAAATAAATTTATAAGAAAAAAGATCACTTGTCCATCACTGAACTAATCAATGTCCATGGAGATAGGATGTGCTCTGCTTAAGCCAAATAGGGTCTATCCTGGTTTTGGGTGTGAAGTCAGCTTCCTTGGAAGCTTCCTTTTGTGATTATACGTAAGAGAATATGGGTACTGTTTCTAAGGGGAAGGAGGAATAGATGCTGGGCAGCCAAAACCAATAAAAATCCACTACATGATGCTTACCACATTCCATTACTTCTGTATTAGTTAATACATAATTAGTACATAATTAATCGTTCTGTATTAACTTTGTTCACACAAAAACTTGTACACGAATGTTCATAGTAGCAATATTCATAATAGCCAAAAAGTGGAAACAACCTAAGTATCTGTCAGGTAATGAATGGATAAACAAAATGTGTATATCCATACAGTGGAATACTATTCAGAAATAGAAAAAGAATGACGTACCGGTACTTGCTACAACAGGGATAAAACCTGAAAACATTATGCTAGGTGTAAGAAGCCAGTCACAAAAGGCTACATGTTGCATGATTCCATTTATATGAAATGTCCAGAATAAGCAAAACCATAGAGACAGAAAGTAGCTTTGTGGTCATCTTCTGCTTTGTATTTTCAACAACCACCCACCACCAACCCCAGTGCCTCACACATAGCAGGTGCTCAAAAAATATTTGAATGAATGAGTGGAAAATTAAATTGAAATAATTGATAATATTTTTCTCTTTAAGCTCCAGAAAGACAGTTGCTTAGTTCTTTCCTTAAATTAGTAATGCACTCAATTAGCATGAGTGCAGATCAACATCTTTGCAACTAAAAAGTATATTATATTCAAAGATTATTTTCACTTTTGTTGGTTTATTTTGTGATCTGTCACTTGTACAGGTACCGTTTGGTCATATACCATTACAGAGTTAAGCTGGTTAGTCCATGTTCTCCTCGTTTCCACAGTATTTATTTTCCTGATTTACTTGTAAAAATTGCTCTCATTAAATTTCACCTTTGAGAGCAAAGAGTTTAACTGGGTCTCTGAATTTGTTTTGTCTGATTACTGCTTATAATATTTACATTATTTTAAAAAACAATTACCTTGGGTTTGTTTCCTCCTCAGAGGGCTTTAATCATATTAGCACCATTCAAGTTAACGGACTCCATACTTAGCACCATGAAGGCAGGATGTGGAGGAACCCATATGTGCAGGTGGAATTATTTCTTCATATCATGAATCTGAAGACAGGGAAGATGAGAAACAAATTCATTTGCTAAGTTCTTTCTCGTTTTACTTAAACTGGCCACTCTACCTTTTCCTTGTCACCCCAGTTTATAAGTACGATATGGAGCCTGCTTAGCTCTGCCATTCAGAAGCATTAGATAGTTTCCATAGCCCTTCCATCTTGAGGGTTGGGTGGAGGGTATAAGGCATCAGATTTTGCTGGTTTTGATTTGAGATTTCCAAGAAGCTTTCTGAAATAACTGTCCTTCTACCTGTGGATGCTGCTTTTAAGAACTGACAGCCCCATGGCCAGTAAATCTCTTTTTTTTTTCTTACTTAGCTAGAGAAGTACTCTTATTATTTTTTCCAAACTTCTATTTTTTTTTTTTTTTTTTACAAATTTCAATTCTACATAAAAATGGAAAGAATAGTACAACAGGGGACCTCCCTGGTGGTGCAGTGGTCCAGAATCTGCCTGCCAATGCAGGAGCGTGGGTTCGAGCCCTGGTCCGGGAAGATTCCACATACCACAGAGCAACTAAGCCCATGAGCCACAACAACTGAGCCCGTGTGCCACAGCTACTGAAAGCTGTGCGCCTAGAGCCTATGCTCCACAACATCAGAAGCCATCCCAATGAGAAGCCTGTGCACCACAACAAAGAGTAGCCCCCACTCGCCACAACTAGAGAAAGACCATGTGCAGCAACGAAGACCCAACGCAGCCAAAAAAAAAAAAAAAAAAGAATAGTACAACATCCATTTATCAGTTGATAGCATTAATATTTTGTCTTATTTACTACATATGTGTGTGTGTGTATATATATCTTAAAAATATATACATACATACTTTAAAAATATTATTTTATGATCCTTTCAAAAGTAAGTTACAAGTTGTAGACATCATGGCATTTCTTAAATATGCTAAATATTTTAGCATACATTGCTTAAGAAAAAATACATTCTCTACTGTTTTAGTTTCCTGTGGCTGCCGTAACAAATTACGACAAACTTGGTGACTTAAAACAACAGAAATGTATTATTTCTCAGTTCTGGAGGCCAGAATTCTAAAATCAGAGTGTTTGCAGAGCCACATTCCCTCTGGAGACTCTACAGGAGAATCCTCTTTGCCTCATCCAGCTTCTGGTGGCTGTTGGTATTCCTTGACTTGTGGCCACATCACTCCAGTCTCTGCTTCTGTGGTGATGTTACCTCTTTTTCTTCTCTGTCTCCTCTGTGCATCTCTTATAGGAATCCTTCTCATTGGATTTAGTTACCACACAGATAACCCAGGATGATCTCCTCATCTCAAGACCCTCAAGACTCTACATCTACAAAGACCCTTTTTCCAAATAACATTCAAAGGTTCTGGGGATTAGGACATGGGTATATCTCTCTGGGGGCTACCATTCTTTCCAATACACCTACACAACCACAATACAATTGTCATCCTCAAGAAATTTAACACAGATACACAGATTACCTAATATATGATCCATAGTTAAATTTTCCCAATTGTCCTCATAATTTATGGCTTTTAAAAAAATTATTTTATTTTTTTATTTCTGGCTGCATTGGGTCTTCGTTGCTGCACGTGGGCTTTCTCTAGTCGTGGCGAGTGGGGGCTACTCTGTTGCGGTGCGTGGGCTTCTCATTGCCGTGGCTTCTCTTGTTGTGGAGCACGGACTCTAGGCATGCAGGCTTCAGTAGTTGTGGCCCGCGGGCTCAGTAGTTCTGGCTCGTGAGCTCTAGAGCACAGGCTCAGTAGTTGTGGCACATGGGCTTAGTTGCTCCAAGGTATGTGGGATCTTCCCAGACCAGGGCTTGAACCCATGTCCCCTGCACTGGCAGGCGATTCTTAACCAATGCGCCACCAGGGAAGCCTCCAAAGCAACTTCTTAATGGTATTGTTTTCTTGCATCCTTCCTGCTTTGTATAATCGGTTATACGTCAACCTCTGTTTTTGTTCCTTCTCAAAGAGCTACTATTAGTTTTCTGTCTGTTTTCTTCCTAGTCTGTTCTTTTTGCGGAGTATGGTTGAACGGATGCTTTCTGTTTTCCTTGTCCTGGTGAAGGTGATTGCTAATGGGTGGGCTGTTTGGTCACACTGCTCTCCTTATCTTTCTCGAAAATATCTTCAGGGGCTTCCCTGGTGGTCAAGTGGTTATGACTCCACGCTTCCACTGCAGGGGGTGCGGGTTCGATCCCTGGGAGGGGAAGTTCTCCATGCCACAATGTGTGGCGAAAAAAAAAAAAGAAATCTTCAAAAGGTGGCTTCTTAGTACTCACAAATATATTGCCATTTCTCCCTTGGAGTGCAATTGTTAGAACTGGTTGATACAGGTCCCTGAGGAATGCTCTAAATTTGTTAGTAATTGCTTTGATTCCTTATTCTCTGATTTTCATAGAAGTTACAGAACTGTGTAGATATAAAGTTGTGTGTTTCTTTTGCTGCGTTTGACCAGTAGTGTGATGGTGAATGGTCCTTGTATGGAAGAAGGAATGAAATGTTAGAAGGGAGAAGGGATGAAAATGTGGAAGGAAAAAAAATAGGATTTTGTGGGAATGGAGAGGGAGGTGGGTAAAGTGTGAATTATTAGTCATAAAGCCAGCTAATGAGTTTGAAGCCTTGTCATTCAGGCATGAAAATAAGGAAAAAGATTAAGAATCTAGAGAACCAAATCTAGTAGGGTAAAAGTAGTTAAGAAATTGCCTCTAAAATGATATCTTTTCCTTTCTTTTCTTTTCTTTTTTTTTTTTTTGTGGCTGCTTTGGGTCTTAGTTGCAGCACGCAGAATCTTCGTTGTGGGATGTGGGCTTCTCTCTAGTTGTGGTGTGAGGGCTCTCCAGTTGTGGCGCACAGGCCCAGTTGCCCCCTGGCATGTGGGATACCAGTTCCCCGACCAGGGATCGAACCCATGTTCCCTGCATTGGAAGGTGGACTCTTAACCACTGGAACACCAGGGAAGTCCCTAAAATGATATCATTATCTACTCTTTCTCAAAACATACCTGTATTCTTAGAAGAAAGGAGAAAAAGGGCTTGGTAAGTGTTAAGGTCCTGTGAATGACAAACCACTGAAGTAAGTTATTGTTTGGAGTTGGAATTTTATAGAATCATGGAACATAAGATCTGAGGGAACTTAAAAAGAGTTGTTCTTTACTCACAGTCATTCATTTATTAAACAAATATTTGTTGAATGTGCCTGATACAATGTCAGGTCACATAGGTGAAAAAATAATTCCTATCCTGAAGGATAGAAAAATTGTTATGAAAAAGTTTTGCACATTACAAAGAGCATACAGAGGAAGGGATGTCTGTCTTTGCCTTTTTGTTTATTTGTTTGTTTGCTTGTTTTTGAGATGAGGTATCAATACTTGAAAAGAAATGGTAGTTTGTCTAGTGAACAGGAGGGGATGAAATGCTGGCTGAGGAGATAGCATATGAAAAGGTACAGGAATATGACATTGGAGAGTATATTTAGAGAACAGCAAGTAATGAGGTATATTAGAGATGCCAATCATTTCTCCTATGCTCACATCCTCTTCTTAGGAATCTGCCCTTCTCAAGGCTAATATATATTGAATACTCTATATATTGAATGACCCTATACCCTTGGCCACATCACCAGGAATCAGCCCTTGACTGGAACTAATGAAATTTTCTCTTGCAGGAATAAGGTAAACTGAATAGACTTTCACTGTTAGTAATGGTAGACTATATAATTCAAGTCAACCCTCCTACTGAAGGCAGCTAAACAACCTGGATGAAACCTAAAAAGCGTCTTCTAGAAACATCTCATAAAATAACAAGACAGTGAGGAATTACTCGGCCAAAATTCTCAATAGGTAAGGAATGTGGAGTGATGAGCCTGACACTCATGCTCCTTTTGTCTGGAGACATTTACTGATTCAGAAGTGACTGGGAAGTTAAAGTGTACTTTTGGCAGTCTTGAGAGTTTATGGAAACAAAATTTGGAGTCTAGGAGCCATAAAAGGTGGTAACCCTAATATACCACCCTGTGCTTTGGCTCAGGACTTTAAAACACTGCACTGTAGGTATAAGGGAGCACTGGAAGTTAACTAACCCTCATACAGACTGCAGGCTGACTTCATATCTTCTTAAGTGGCCCAGAAAAATCTAAAAGCCTGAACTTGTATTAAACTGTCCCTAATTGCTAGTGGCAAGAGCAAATAAAAATCCTCTTTGGGGGAAAATATCATCATCGTTGGCATCAAACTATTTATATAATTTTTTTGCCATGTGGCATGTGGGATTGTAGGATAAAACCTGTGCCCCTGCCCCTGCCCCCTGCAGTGGAAGTACAGAGTCCTAACCACTGGACTGCCAGGGAATTCCTGTTTTTTTTTTTTTTCAAATACAGTGTCCAGCACAAAGATAACCAGGCACATAAGGAGACAAGATACCATGAGGAAGGAGAGAAATAACAGATAATAGAAACAGACCCATAGGGACTCTGATGATACAATAACTGGACACAGACTATAAAATAACGGTTTACTATGTTCCAGGAGATAAAAGCTAAACTTGAAAAATTTGGCAGAGAACTGGATACTATAAAAAGTGACATTAAAAAACAAATAGCAGCTTTGTAAATGAACAAAATAGAAACTCTAGACTGAGACATGGTGAGCACTGAAATTTGTAGGATCAGAGATTCAAGTCTGGTGAGCTTGTTGGTCCATCTGTAAGTCCAGGAAGAAATACAGAGAGAAAGAGAGATGAGAAAGCATGTGATCCCAGGGAAGAAAGATGAATGGAGAGAAAGCTACCTGGCTATTTTCCAATTCAGCCTTTTCCCACTACAACTGATGCCACAATAAATATCTTTGTACACGTATGCTTATGTACTGGTATTTTTATTTCTAGAGAAAAGATCCCATATACTGCATTAAAAGGGTATGTTACATTTTAGGGACTTTCCTGGCAGTCCAATGGTTAAGACTCTGCACTCCCAATGCAGGGAGCACAGGTTCGATCCCTGATCAGGGAACTAAGATCCCGCATGCCACACGGTGCAGCCAAAAAAAAAAAAAGGGTATACTACATTTTAAAAGATACTGCCACATTACTTTCCCAAATGGTCATAGCACTTATCATTTCCCCCAGCAATGTATGAGAGTTCTCATCCCCCATATTCTTTCCAGTACTGAATGTTATCAATGTTTTGATATATTGCCAATCTGAGGAGTTAGAAATGGTATATTAAAAGTGTATTTTTCATAAAGAAAAACATGACCAATGGAATAGAATAGAGTCCAGAAATAAACCTCTGCATAGATGTTCAAATGATTTTCAATAAGGATGTCAAGACCTTTCAATGGGGAAAGGACAGTCTTTTCAACAAATAGTATTGGGATATCCTCATATACTGGATATCCTCATGTAAAAGAACTTACCTTATACCATATACAAAAATTAACTCAAAATGGATACAAGACCTAAATGTAAGAACTAAAACTATAAAATTCTTAGAAGAAAAAATAGAGGAAAAGCTTCATGTCATTGGATTTGGCAATGATATCTTGGATATGATACCAAAAGCACAGGCAACAAAAGAAAAATAAATTGAATTTCATCAAAAGTTAAAACTTTTGTGCATCAAAGGACACTATCAACAGAGTAAAAAGGTAACTTATGGAATGAGAGAAACTATTTGCAAATCATATATCTGATAAGGGATTAATAAAAAGAATATGTTAAAAAAAAAACAAACCCTACAACTCAACAATGACAAAAAACAAACAGCCCAATTAAAAAATGGGCAAGGACTTGATTAGATATTTCCCCAAAGAAGATATACAGATGGCTGATAAGAATATGGATGATGCTTAGCATCACTAATCAATAGGGAGATGCAAATTAAAACCACAATGGAATATCACTTCATTTCCACTAGGATGGCTACAATCAAAAAGACAGATAAAAACAAGTGTTGGTGAGAATGTGGAGAAATTAGAACCATTGTATATTGCTGGTGAGAATGTAAGATGTTACAGTGTTTTAGAAAACAGTTTTGTGGTTCCTCAAAAAAATTAAAAATTGAATTACCATATGATCCAGCAATCCCACTTCTGGGTATATTATACCTAAAATAATTGAAAGCAAGGACTTGAACAGCTATTTGTATACCAATGTTTGTAGCAGCATTATTCACAATAGCCAAAGGTGGAAAGTAACCCAAGTATCCACTGACAAATGAATGGATAAACCAAATGTAGTATATGCATACAGTAGAATGTTATTCAGCCTTAAAAAGGAATAAACTATTGACACATGCTACAACACAATGAACCTTGAAATGCTGTGCTAAGTGAATAAACGAGATGCAAAAGAACAAATATTTTATGATTCCACTTATATGAGGTATCTAGAATAGTCAAATTCATAGAGACAGAAGGTAGAAGAGTGGCTACTAGGGGTTTGGGGCAGGGGGAATTAGGAGTTACTGCTTAAAGGGTTTGGGAGTTTCAGTTTGGGATGTTGAAAAAGTTCTGGAGATGGATAGTGGGGATGGTTGCACAACAATGTGATTGTACTTGTACTTAATGCCACTGAATTGTACACTTAAAAATGGTTAAAATGATGAGTTTTATGTTATGTATATTTTACCACAATTAAAATAAATCTATTTGGGAGAACTCCCTGGTGGTCCAGTGATTAGGACTCGGCACTTTCACTGCCCTGGCCCAGGTTCAATCCCTGGCTGGGGAACTAAGATCCCGCAAGCTGCTCAGCATGGCCAAAATAATAATAATAATAATTTAAAAAAATAAAACAAATAAAATAAATCTATTTTGTATTTCCCTGACTATGAGTAAAGTTGAGCATCTTCTGGGTTTTTTTGTATGTTTGTTTTGTTTTTTGCCGTTTGTATTTCATCTTTAATAAATTGCCTGTTCTTATTCTTTGCCCAGTATTTTTCCTGCTGGGTTGTTTATCATTTTGTTATTAGTTTATATGAGTTCTCTTTACACTAATAGTATTAGCCTTTTGTCTACAGTGGTTTTTCTTCCATTTGATTTAGTTTATGGTGTCTTTTGGTGTATAAAGATCGCACAAAATGGTACCAAGGGCCCACTACCATTATAAGGTGAATTTAGTGCTGTGGAGGTGGGGAAAGCAGTTCACAGAAAATATGATGCTGGACAGAAAACCTAATGGATGCCTACTATATGAAATTTTATAAAGATGTGGCCTTTCCAGCAAAGAACTGCAAGGAAATGACAGGAGGCACTAGATGTCGGTGTTGTTAGTTACCTGAGTCATGGTTTACTTGTCACCATTCACTCATTAGTTCCTCCAGTCATCTATTTATTCATTCAACAAACGTTTATTAAGCAGCTATAATGTACCAAGCACTGCATTATAACAGAATACAAAATAACTAAGATGTGGGTCCTACTTTTGAGAGGCTTATACTGTATTTGAGGAGGTAGAAATGTTAAATTACCAATAGTAGCAAAAAGATGAGTAACACACTAGGAAGATGATGGTGCCTCAGGCTAGGATGCTGTAGACATAAGAAGTGAGTGAATTTGGGTTATGTTTTAAAGGTAAAACTGAAAGAACTTATTGATGATTGGATATAGGCATCAGGGAAAGAGGAATCAAAGATGATTCTAGGTTTTGGATCTGAGTAACTGTGAATATCCACAAGAGACTTTTACTGAGCTGGAGGAGACTGAGTAGACAGAGGTTTGAGGGAGTAAAGTCCTATTTTTTTTTTCTTTTGGCCACACCATGCAACTTGCAATATCGGATCGAACCCAGCCCCAGCAATGAATGCGTCAAGTCCTAACAACTGGATCAGCAGGGAATTCCCATATGTTAAGCTTGAGATGTCTACTAGACATTCCAGTGAATTTTCAAGTGTATATTTAATATATGAGCCTGGGAGCTCAGGGAGACAGGCGAGACTGGATTATAAATTAGGTGGTCAATAGTAGTATTTAAAGCTATTGGACTGGATGGGATCACTTAGGGCAGACTGTGGATGGAGTAGAAAATAGCCAAAGAGAACAGATGGACACCAAGGGGGGAAAGTGGTGGGGATGGGGGGGTGGAGGGATGAACTGGGAGTTTGGGATTGACATGAATACACTAATATGTATAAAATGGATAACTAATAAGAAACTGCTGTATAAAAAAATAAATTAAATTAAATTCAAAAATTCAAAAAAAGAAAGAAAAGAGCCAAAGAGAGAACCAATCTTTAGAAATTAGATAGAGGAAGAGGAGGATCCCACCAAGATGACTGAGGGGTGGCCAAGGAAGCAAGAAGAAAACTAGGAGAAAGAAGTGTCCTAGAAGCCAAGAAAAGAAATTACTTCAGCAACTAAAGATTACACGTACCCCAACTAAAAAAGATCCTGCATGCCTCAACTAAAGATCCCGCATGTACCACAATGTTCATTGCAGCACTATTTACAATAGCCAGGACATGGAAGCAACCTAGGTGTCCATCGACAGATGAATGGATAAAGAAGATGTGGCACATATATACAATGGAATATTACTCAGCCATAAAAAGAAACGAAATTGAGTTATTTGTAGTGAGGTGGATGGACCTAGAGACTGTCATACAGAGTGGAGTAAGTCAGAAAGAGAAAAACAAATACTGTATGCTAACACATATATATGGAATCTAAAAAAAAAAAAAAAAGGTTCTGACGAACCTAGGGGCAGGATGGGAATAAAGACACAGACATAGAGAATGGACTTGAGGACACAGGGAGGGGGAAGGGTAAGCTGGGACAAAGTGAGAGTAGCACTGACATATATACACTACCAAAAGTAAAATAGATAGCTAGTGGGAAGCAGCTGCATAGCATAGGGAGATCAACTCGGTGCTTTGTGACCACCTAGAGGGGTGGGATAGGGAGGGTGAGAGGGAGATGCAAGAGGGAGGGGATATGGGGATATACGTATGCATATAGCTGATCCACTTTGTTACACAGCAGAAACTAACACAACATTGTAAAGCAGTTATACTCCAATAAAGATGTTAAAAAAAAACCCTATACAGAGCACAACCACAATAAAATAAAATAAAATAAAGATCCCACATACCACAATCCCAAAAGACCCCACACGTGGCAATGAAGATTCCGCGTGCTGCAACTAAGACCCGGCATAGCCAAATTAAAAATAAATAAATAAATTTAAAAATAAATAAAAATAAATAGATAAATAGAAATTACTTCAAGCAGGGAGTAGTCAACAGTGTTGAATACTGTTGAGAGGCTAAGATGAAGGTCTTAGCCTCTATCAGAGATGGAGGTTATAATGCCCTGAAGAAGGCAATTTCAGTAGAATGGTTGGGACAAAACCTAGGTTTGAATGGATTGAAGAGAGAATAAAGATGAGAAAGTAGAGACAGCAAATATAGACAAACACTTTGAGTGGTTCTGTAAAGAATTAGGATGATAGTTGGGAGGGGAGGTAGGTCAGGGAAAACTTTTTTTTTTTTTTGCGGTACGTGGGCCTCTCCCTGTTGTGGCCTCTCCCGTTGCGGAGCACAGGCTCCGGACGCGCAGGCTCAGCGGCCATGGCTCACGGGCCCAGCCGCTCCGCGGCATGTGGGATCTGCCCAGACCGGGGCATGAACCCTTGTTCCCTGCATCGGCAGGCAGACTCTCAACCACTGCGCCACCAGGGAAGCCCAGGGAAAACTTTTTAAAAGTTTTTTTTTTTTTAAATAGAAGCAAATTCTGAATAGGTTACATTACATGGTACAAAATTGTAAAGGTATATAGTGAAAAGTCTCACTCCCACACCTTTCCCCCAGTCACAGTGTTTTTCTCCCTCATTCCAGTCTCTTAAGAATCCTTCTGGAAATACTCTGTGTATGTACAAACAAATATATATATATTCTTCCACTTTCCCTCCTTTTAAACAAATACACAAATGGTAGCTCATTGTACACACTGTTTCTGCCCCCTACTTTTCTACTATCAACATATTTTGGAGATTGTTCCATATAGGTATACAAAAAGGTCTTCCAGTTTATTGATGGCTGCATTGTGTTGTTATACCATAATTTATTTATTCAACCCCCTAGTGATTTCTGTTGATGAATATTAGGTTGTTTTCAATCTTTTGCTTTTACAAACAAAGCTGCAATGAATAATTTTATACATAAGTCTTTTCACATGTGTGGTAACATATCTGTAGGGTAAAATTATTAATTGTTAAGTCAAAGGGTAAGTACATTTATGAGTTTGATAGATATGGTTCCAGAATGCGTCAATATAATTTGTACCAATATCTTCTCTCCCACCAGCAATGATGAGAAGACCTGTTTCCCCATATCATGTTATTAATTTTTTTTTTATGTTTGCCAATCTAGTAAGTGAAAAATGGTTTCTTGGTGTTTTTTTTGGCTGCATTGGGTCTTCAGTGCTGCGCGTGGGCTTTCTCTAGTTGCGGCAAGTGGGGGCTACTCTTCGTTGAGGTGAACAGGCTTCTCATTGCGGTGGCTTCTCTTGTTGCGGAGCATGGGCTCTAGGCACGCGGGTTTCAGTAGTTGTGGCTCATGGGCTCTAGAGCACAGGCTCAGTAGTTGTGGCGCACGGGCTTAGTTGCTCTGTGGCATGTGGGATCTTCCTGGACCAGGGCTTGAACCCGTGTCCTGGTTCTTAACCACTGCACCACCAGGGAAGTCCCCCTCTTGGTGTAATTTTTTTTAATATAAACTTATTTATTTATGGCTGCGTTGGGTCTTCGTTGCTGCGCTCGGGCTTTCTCTAGTTGCAGCGAGTGGGGGCTACTCTTTGTAGCAGTGCATGGGCTTCTCATTGTGGTGGCGTCTCTTGTTGCAGAGCAGAGGCTCTAAGCGCCCGGGATCAGTAGTTGTGGCGCTCGGGCTTAGTTGCTCCGCGACATGTGGGGTCTTCCTGGACCAGGGCTCGAACCCGTGTCCCCTGCATTGGCAGGTGGATTCTTAACTACTACACCACCAGGGAAGTCCCCCTCTTGGTGTATTTTAAATTTTCATTTATTTCTTTTACTTCCAGTGAGGTTGAATATATTCTCAAAAGTTTAAAAGCTATTTGTATTTCTTTTTCTTCGAATTGTCTCTTCTTACCTTTTGTTCCTCCTTCTAATGTGTTACTGGTCTTTTTCTTATTGATTTGTAGGAGCTTTTAATATATCAGGCACATTAGGCTTCACTTTGTGATATGAATTGCAAATGTGTCTTTTCACTTTATGTTGATTTTTCTCTGCAGAAATTTAAAAAGTTTTACATAGTTGAATTTTTCTGAGTTTTGTGTCATGCTTTGAAAACT
Source organism: Mesoplodon bidens (assembly GCF_964165515.1). Lineage (NCBI taxonomy): Eukaryota > Metazoa > Chordata > Mammalia > Artiodactyla > Ziphiidae > Mesoplodon > Mesoplodon bidens. The sequence continues at coordinate 166,128,301 of NC_138177.1, read as the reverse complement.
GTCCCCACTCCAAAAGTTTTTCTTTGTTGTTTTTTAAAAAATTTCCCAGGAGAGTTTTTAAAGTATTGGGGTAGGAGATACTAGAGCGTGTTTGCATGTTTTCAATAGAAAGGGAGGAATTGTTGATGCAGGAGCTATGAAGGAAATTTTAGGAGCAAAGTCTATGACTAGGCTAGAGGGAATGGGATACAAAGCCTAAATGGGATAATTGGCCTTTAATAAGAACAGGGACACTCCTCCCTCTGTCATGGGAGAGAAAACAGAGAATATGCGTGCTGATGCAGATAGGTTGGTGGATTTGGTGGTGAGAGGGTGAGAAAGTCTTACCTGGTTGCCTATATTTTCCCAGTGGCATAAAGGCAAACTTATTAGCTGAGTGCAGGGCAGAAAGGGGTGTTAAGGTTTGAGGACAGATGAAGATATAGAAAGTTTAGAGGCCTTGTTGGATTAGATGTTCTAGCTTATGTTCATTTTCCCCACCTTGGAACAAAAGATAATTTATTTAAAATTCTTATTGATATAGTGATTCAATCTGATGGAATGACTTTGTTTCCCTTTGAAAACTCCTTTATCCTGAGAAAATGCTTCATATAATTATATTAGTAAAATTAACTTGGTATCAATGTGCTTTGCTTGGGTTCCTAGTGGGGTAAGATTCTCTTCAAGAGGTGTTTGGGCTTACTCTTTGGACAACAACTGAAAACTCTCCACAAATAATTCATTTTCTATACTTAGCACACAGCTGCTAAAAGCTTAACACCTTGGGCTTGAGTTATTTGCCTTCTCTTTGTTCACCTGGCACATGCCTACAGAGATAATTTGATTGGGTTGATTTGCTATTACTCAGTATTGAGTGCTGCTTTTGTTTGTTTGTTTTTAATATTTCTTTATTTATTTGGCTGCATTGGGTCTTAGTTGCGGCATGCGGGATCTTTCGTTGTGGCCTCTGGGCTTCTCTCTGGTTGTGGCAAGTGGGCTCGGTAGTTGTGGCTTGGGGGCTTAATTGCCCTGAGGCATGTGGGATCTTAGTTCCCCTACCAGGGATTGAGCCCACGCTCCCGGAATTGGCAGGCGGATTCTTAACCACTGGACCACCAGGGAAGTCCCAAGTGCTGCTTTTGAACTAAGCTACTAAGCTTCTAAGCTACTGCTACTTCCTCAGTGGCAGCTGACTAGCCTGTATGTAGTTGCCTTTGGCTTGTGTCTTAGCCACTGGTTAATCAGCTGTGATAGCAGGGTTTATTTCATTCAAAACAGGTTGTTTGGGTCATACAACTGCTCAGGAAAGAATAGTTTGGATCACTTTGCCTAGAAGGGGTCCATGTACCTGGCAAGCCCATGGCTGCATGGACTCCTTCAGCCCTTACAATAAATTGTTCAGATCCTTTGTCTCAGTAATTAATTCTGCTTCTGGGAATCTAACCTAAGGAAATAACCCTTAGGTTATCTGCAGTATAGCAGAGTGGTTAAGAACACACAGTCTTTGGAGTCAGATACACTTAGAATTGGATCCCAAATGGTGATGCTAAGTATCTACTAGAGTTTTTTTGTTTTGTTTTGCGGTATGTGGGCCTCTCACTGTTGTGGCCTCTCCCATTGCGGAGCACAGCCTCCGGACGCTCAGGCTCAGCGGCCATGGCTCACGGGCCCAGCCGCGCCGCGGCATGTGGGATCTTCCCAGACCGGGGCACGAACCCGTGTCCTCTGCATCGGCAGGTGGACTCTCAACCACTGTGCCACCAGGGAAGCCCTCTACTAGAGTTGTATTTCTCTGTTCCTGAAGTCGTCACTATGCCATTAAAAAAAAAACAAAACCACCACATCTTCATGGGGATGTAATTCACATACTGCAAAATTTACTCATTTAAAGTGTACAATTTAATGATTTTAACATATTCACAGAGTTGTGCAACAACAATCAATTTTGGAATATTTTCATAATTTCAAAAAGAACCCCCCATCCATTAATCACTCCTATCCTATAAAACCCTACACAAACACTAATCTTTTTGTCTTTATGGACTTGCCTATTCTGGACTTTTCATATAAAGGAATTATACTACACGATCTTTTTTAACTGCATCCTTGCATTTAGCACAATGTTTTGAAGTTCATCCAAGTTGTAGCATGTATCAGTACTTGAGTCCTTTTGATTGCTCAATAATAATTCCATTGTTTGAATATACCACTTTCATTGATCTCATCAGTTGATGAACATTTGGATTGTTTCCACTTTTTGGCTATTATGAATAATGCTGCTGTGAACATTCATGTACATCTTTTTGCATACAAGTTTTTGTGTGGACATATATTTTTATTTCTCTTGGATATATATCTGGAAGTGGAATTGCTAGGTCATAGAGTAATCCTATGTTTAACTTTTTGAGGAACTGCCAAACTGTTTTCCAAAATGCTGGACCATTTTATATTCCTACCTGTAATACATGAGAGTTCCAATTTCTCTGCAACCTCACCAACATTATCTGTCTTTTTTATTATAGGCATCCTAGTAGGTATGAAGTGGTATCTCATTGTGGTTTTGATTTGCAGTTCTCTAATGGCTAATGATACTGAGCTCCTTTTCATGTCCTTATTGACCATTTACATATCTTCCTGGGAGAAATGTTTATTCAAGTCCTTTGCCCATTTGAATGGGTCATTTGGGTCATTTGGTTTTATATTGTTGAGTTACAAAATTTAAAAAAAATATATTCTGGTTACAAGTCTCTTATCAGATTTGTAAAAATTTTTCTCCCATATGGTAGGTTGTCTTTTCATTTTCTTGATGGTATCATTTGTAGCAAAAGATTTTTAATTGTGATATAGTCCAATTTATCTATTTTTTTCTTTTGTTGCTTGTCTACTCAATGTTTTGAATTCCTCTCCTCTCAGTCTCTCTCTCTCTCTCTCTTTTTTTTGGCCACGCCATGCAGCATGTGGGATCTTAGTTCCCTGACCAGGGATCAAACATGTGCCCCCTGCATTGGGAGCGTTGAGTCGAGCCCTGGGCCAAACAGGGAAGTCCCTCTCTCAGTCTCTCTTGAACCTACTCCAGCCGGGCTTTTACCCTTACCACTCCACCAAAATTGCGTTTGGTATGGTCACCTGTGACCTCCATGTTGTTAAATCCAACCGTCAAGACTCAGCCTTCATTCTTATTTGACAGAGCTCTTACCTCCTCCTTCTTGAAAATCTATGCTTTATCCACTAGGCTTCCAGGGCACTACACCCTCTTAATTTTCTCCTAACTCACTCACTCACTGGTTGCTCCTTTCAGTCTAGGATTCAGCCCTTGGCTTTGTTTCCCTTCTCTACTTTTACTCTAGTGGTGATTTCATCCATCCTGAGGGCTTCAAATATCATCTATATGCTGACAACTCCCTAGGTTGTATCTCTGGCCCAAACTCTCTGCCTAAAACATTCTTCCCCCAGATATATGTATTACTAATGATCTGCTATGGACTGAATTGTTTTGTTCCCACCCCACCCCCACCCCCATTTATATGTTGAAGCTCTAACCCCCAGTATAACTATTTGGAGATAGGGCCTTATTGAAGGTAATTAAGGTTGAATGAGGTCATGAAGGTAGGACCTGATCTAACAGGATTAATGTCCATGTGAGAAGAGATACCTGAGAGCTCTCTTCCTCCCTCTCCCCACCTCCTTCTCTCTCTCCTCTGTCTCCATGTACACGCAGAACAAGAAGGCTACCTCTGGAAGCCAGGAAGAGCTCTCCTCAGAACTGGACCATGCTGACTACCTGATGTCTGATTTCCAGCCTCCAGAACTCTGAGAAAATGAATGTCTATTGTTTAAGCCACCCAGCCTATGGTATTTTGTTTTGGCAACCTGAATTGACTAACACACTCCACTTTCAGGTTTTTGCTCAGATGTTCCCTTCTCACTGAGGTATTTCCTCTCTATCCTATTTAAAGTTGCAACCCTGCCTAACCCTGGCATTCTCTTTCCCCCTTTCCTGCTTTATTTTTCTCCAGTAAATCATCTGGCATATTATACCTATATTTTAATTATTTTTTATTGTCTAGCTCCCATCACTAAAATGTAAGTTTGTAAGGGTAGAGACTTTTGTCCACTTTGTTCACCTCTGTTTCCCTAATACCTAAAATAGTGCCAGGCAAATTATAGGCTTCTTAAAAATATATGAATGAATGATTGCCATTGTAGTTTGAGACTATATAATGAAATTAGATATATTAAATTGGGATATTATCAAATTGGCTACTTCTGTGAAAGTTAGAATTTAGGCCTTCATGTTTCCTACCTCTTAGGAACTGTTAATTAACAGCTTTGTCAGTTTTATCAGCTAACAAAATTCCTTCCCTCATGACCGGTGCAATGAAAGACTCTTGGTGAGCAAGCCATAATTGGAGCTGAGATGGTTTTTATATCAACACCGTGTAAACATAGCCCAGTGCTAGAACATTGTGCTTTTATGTTTCATTAAACACCATGTGTACATTGGTGGCTCCTTTGACTTTGCTGAGAGATCCTCTTCAAAGTTGTGTGATCCATTGCTGGCATTACTATGGTCTTCTCTTTTTGCTAAATACAGTATGATCTAAACGAAAATGTTTAAATATGGGAGTACCAGCTTAAATGTTATCTTTGCTTTTTTTTTTTTTAACTGTGTTTCATGCTGGTCATTATACTTTGGCAATATAAGATAGATTTATTTGTTTGTTTGTTTTTTTAAGTGTAAAGGTTTTTTTTGGTTATTATGTGTAACACAAAGTTATTTAAGTCAATACATTTTTAAGGAATTTCACACGTTCTGAATCTTTCCACTGCCAATCACCTTAGTTCCTCCAAACTCATAATCTTCAAGATAAAATAGCCCTTTCAAAAAGAAGTTATCATGTGAGTCAGCCCACAGTTCTTTTAGTTAGGCTTCTTTGATCTCCAATGAAATATGGACACACTTCAAAATTCCCCACCTGTAATCTTTGGGATCCAATTTCCTCAAGCGATTTACTTTAGGACCATGTTTAGGGTCAGGAGATGGATCTGCCTGGTTCTGAATTTGACACCCTCTAAAAATGTATTAGGTTCAAATTGTATTCACTCCTAAGCCATCACACCCTAGAACAGTACAGATCATTGGGATATGCCAATACCTTTTAAAATTATCCAGACATTGTGTTCAAGATAAAAGCCTAAAAAAAGAAGCCATCTTTGTTTCATGTCAACATTAAAATTAGAGTACTAAATCAATACAGCTGATAATTTAAAAGCTTAAGATATGAGGGAAATTATTAGCTCTATAGTCCTGGAAGCAATCTTTATGTTTATCAATACACCCCCGTCATTTGACTCTCTTAGGTATCATGTTCCTTCTTTTTTTTTTTTTTTGCGGCATGCGGGCCTCTCCCTGTTGTGGCCTCTCCCGTTGTGGAGCACAGGCTCTGGATGCTCAGGCTCAGCGGCCATGGCTCACGGGCCCAGCCGCTCTGTGGCACGTGGGATCTTCCCGCACCGGGGCACGAACCCGTCTCCCCTGCATTGGCAGGCGGACTCTCAACCACTGCGCCACCAGGGAAGCCCTCATGGGAGTCCTCATGTTCCTTCTTATCTGTATCAAAACTCATACTGAGGCCCGCATACCGCAAAAAAAAAAAAAACAACTCATGCTGAACAATGAGTTCTGGGTTGCAAAAGAGGATTATAGATTTGTTTTTGTTATTGCTTTATGGCAATTCTTTGTATATGGGATGAGAAGGTCATCAATAGTAAGAAAGACCACTAGTGAAAAAACATGACCTCATTATTTTGATGAGAACTCTACATGGATACATTAGTATGAATAAGTTATATTAGTAGTCATTGCAATAGGAACTGTAAGTAACAGAAGAAAATCAACTCTCAGTCATCCCTAAATCAACTGATACTCTTGCTAGTTTTAATTAGTGAGTACACTTTTTATATAATTTGTATAAGCAACTGTGGTTGCAGTCAGGACAGATCATGTTTGATATGTTCTAGTATAACATTATACTTTATTTTTCTTTCTTTCTTTCTTTCTTTCTTTCTTCCTTTCTTTCTTTCTTTCTTTCTTTCTTTCTTTATATTTATTTGGCTGTGCTGGGTCTTAGTTGTGGTGTGCGGGATCTTTGTTGCGGCATGTGGAATCTTTAGTTGGGGCTTGCGAACTCTTAGTTGTGGCATGCGGGATCTAGTTCCCTGACCAGAGATCGAACCCAGGCCCCCCTGTGTTGGGAGCACGGAGTCTTAGCTACTGGACCCCCAGGGAAGTCCCTAACATGATACGTTAGATGTACTTTTTTTTTTAAACTTTTCTTAATGGCTTTGGTTTTTAAAAAATTAATTAATTAATTTTATTTATTTAGTTGGCTGTGTTGGGTCTTCATTGCTGTGCATGGGCTTTCTCTAGTGGAGGCGAGCGGGGCTGCTCTTCATTGTGGTGCTCTTCTCATTGCCGTGGCTTCTCTTGTTGCGGAGCACGGGCTCTAGGCGCACGGGCTTCAGTAGTTGTGGCATGTGGGCTCAGTAGTTGTGGTGCACGGGCATAGTTTCTCTGTGGCATGTGGGATCTTCTCGGACCAGGGCTCGAACCCGTGTCCCCTGCAATGGCAGGCGGATTCTTAGCCACTGCGCCACCAGGGAAGCCCTAGATGTACTTTTTCCACTGAGAATGACTTTAACAGTTCTACTGTAAATTTCCACAGTAACATAAAATAAAAATTAGTTTTAAAAGTGTCTGCTGACTTGTCGACACCATAATAATGGTATTTGCACCCACAGCTGTTTATGAGTATTATTGTAAATACTATACAGTTTCAAGGCATTTTGCTCTGGGCTTTACTATTCCATGTATCATGAATCATCCAACTCCTTGGTTATCGCTTGGACTTTCTAGTATTTTGAATGGCAATCTCTCTCATGGGAGCCCTTCTAATTGCAGAATCTGTGCCTAGTATCCTTGGATTTGCTGGTTCAGCATGAACACGAATTGATTAGTCTATGGATCCACATGTCTTATGGAATGTGTATTTCCTGTGTTCGCCATCTGCCAAACTGGAGCAGTGTTTGGACCAGAAGATGTTATTATCCTTCCTCTGATTTACTGTCTCTCTGAATAGAACCTCTTACTTAAATTTGGTTTGGTCAAGGGGCATTATTAGAAGGCTTTTTTTTTTTAATAAGGCTTTTGAAAAAATTCAGTATAATTGATGATTCCACAACAAAGCAAAGAATCCCCAAAACTGCAATATTGAGTGAGATGGCATACCTTCAAATCTTGAATAGTATCATGGGAAGTCCATCTTTAGTCATTCCACAGTTTGATCACCTCTTTTTTTTTTAATTTTTAAAAAATTTAGTTATTTTATTTTTATTTATTTTTGGCAGTGTTGGTTTTTCGTTGCTGCGCGCGGGCTTTCTCTAGTTGCGGTGAGCGGGGGCTACTCTTCGTTGTGATGCACAGGCTTCTCATTGCGGTGGCTTCTCTCATTGCGAAGCATGGGCTCTAGGTGCGTGGGCTTCAGTAGTTGTAGCGCATGGGCTCAATAGTTGTGGTGCACGGGCTTAGTTGCTCCGCGGCATGTGGGATCTTCCCGGACCAGGGCTTGAACCCGTGTTCCCTGCAATGGCAGGCGGATTCTTAACCACTGCGCCACCAGGGAAGTCCCCAATCACTTCTCTTAATTTATCACTCAATAGCATTTATTGAACACCCTTGTGGCGGGCACTTGCAAATACTGGAAATACAAAGGCAATAAGCTAAGATCCTTGCCCTCATGGAGCTCACAGACTGCCAACTATTACTATGTGTGATAATGCTACAGTAGAGGCACATAAATGTTTTAATATTATGGGAAAAATGATTTTGGGAAAGACCACTATAATATATTTTAGGGATACAAAATATTGGGAACAAATCATTCTTGGGTTTAGGATTCCTTATTTTGTTTGTTATTAGATATTTACTAAAACATATTTTAATGCCTTCTGTATGCTGGGAGTTGTGCTTGATGAAAAATTACATGTGGTCTCTGCCCCAATGAAGGAGATAGACAGACATTTTAAAATGTAGAATTCGATATTTTCAAAGCTAAGAAGCGAAGTTCAAGGTGTCCTGCAAAACTACAAGGAATTTAGATAGAAGGAAAGCCACTAACGGGACTTCCCTGGTGGTCCAGTGGCTAAGACTTCATCCTTGCAATGCAGGGGGCCCAGGTTTGGTACGTGGTTAGGGAACTAGATCCCACATGCCAAAACTAAAGATCCTTCATGCTGCAACTAAGACCTGGCACAGCCAAATAAATAAATAAATAAATAAATAAATAAATAAATAAATATTTTTTAAAAAAGAAGGAAAGCCACCAAGCATATTGTATGTTATCTATTGCTATATAACAAATAATTTCCAAAATTAGAAGCTTCAGACAACAATAAACATTTATTATTCCATATAGGTTCTACGGGTCAGGAGTTCAGGAATGTCTAAGTGTTGTGGTTCTGAGACTTTCATGAGTTTTGTAGTCAAAGTGTCGGTTGGGACTGCGGTCATCTGAGACTTAACTGAGGCAGAAAGAGCCAATTCCAAGATGGCTTATTCACCTGGCTGTTGGCAGGAGGCCTCAGTTCTTTGCCTCATTGACTACTTTATAGGGTTGCTTGTCTTCAAGGCATAGCCACTAGTTTCCTCTAGAGAGAGTGATCTGAGAGAGTAGCGCAGAAGCCACAAGTCTTTTATGAATTGCCTCAGAAATCATATACCTGGGACTTCCCTGGTGGTCCAGTGGTTAAGACTTTGCACTCCCAATGCAGGGGGCCAGGGTTTGATACCTGGTTAGGGAACTAGATCCCACATGCTGCAACTAAGAGTTTGCAAGCTGCAACTAAAGATTCCTCATGCGCAACGAAGATCCCACGCGTGGCAACAAAGATCCCCCACGCCACAACTAAGACCCGGTGCAGCCAAATAAGTTAATTAATTAATTAATTAATATTAAAAAAAAAAGAAATTGTATATCTTTATTTCCACACTACCCTACTGGTTCCAGAGGTCATCCCTATCAGCATGAGAGGGAGCACGAATACCAGGAGGTAAGGACCATTGAAGGCCATCTTGGAGGCTGACTACCACATGTATGAATCTTCAAATGCAAGCTTGCTGAAATCAGACTTTTCAGAAGACCCCAATGTAGTAAAAAAACCCACCCAAGGATGGAGTTGGCCAGAGAATCAGGGAATGGCATAGCCAACTGGGTAGAAGCAGTTTGGGCAGAAACTCTAATACAGTAGATATAGATATATATTGATGGATAACTAATTATAGCATAAAACTAACCTAAAGCAGAAACAGAAAATGAAAGAAAGACCATGAATTAATTGAGGCACACTAGAATTGGTGTTTGTCACAATTAAAAGGAAAAAAGGAAGAAAAATTAAAGAATTAAAGACTTTAAAAGTTGCTGTAAATATTAAATAAGAACTCAGAAAAGCACATTTCTCATTGTCATTCATTCATTATGGACTATGCCACTCACTGACTAACAAAGCTTGTAAATGGCTCCTACGGTTCAAATCATCTCTTAGTATCATCACAGAAGATCTTGTCCCCTTTAAGCAAGGTCGACCCCTCTACCTATCTTTCAATACCAGTTGTTTTAGGAAATTGCCTAAGATTTCCTCTTATTGAACTACGCTTGTACTTGTTCTCACCAAAGTCTCAACGCTGTACTATATCAGTTCAACATTTGCCTTTGCACTCTGGATGGGGTGTTCATATCCCTAACTGCCTAATATTTGGCCATTTGGTTTTTATCAGGTGGCTTTTAAAAATTTATTTATTTATTTAGGCTGGGGCACCAGGTCATAGTTGCAGCACCAGGGATCTTAGTTGTGGCTCTCCGACTCTTAGTTGCATGGCATGCATGCAGGATCTAGTTCCCCGACTAGGGTTCAAACCCGGCCCCCCTGCATTGGGAGCCCAGAGTCTTACCCAGTGGACCACCAGGGAAGTCCCCCATCAGGTGGCTTTAGATCTGCTCTATGGAACCCAACCCTGGCCTTTAAACAAGTTGGCCTTTGGTCCCAGCTAGGCTAGTCTAAGTCTCCTGACCCCTCCCTCAGAGGGAGATTCTAGCAACTGGGAAGGACCACTTCCACTTTATCTTCTAATGATAACTGAAGATTACAAACACAGCTGGTTGGTTACATTTATTACCAGTAGGTCCACGGTCAAGTTGGCCTCAATTACCCTGCTGAATACATGCTGAATACTCTATTATTACCTCTTAGCAACAGTATAAGGAAGACAACCTGACTTAATAGAAAGGATGCAGAGTCTGAGAGTAGCTTTCTAGGTCTGGGAACCAGAGAGAGGGAGGTGAGTGGAGGTGGAGAGATGGGCACCCCTAGTCTTTAACCCTCCTTATTTACCCAGGAGCACCCAGATTCCCTATCTCTCCTTTCCCTCAATACACAGGACTTGAAGGGTCCCTTACCCACTCCAGTCTGACCTCTGCCATTCCAGAGCAAGCTGGACCAGATGTGCATGTGACTGAGTTTTGACCATGCAATTGAGGTGAAATCCTAAGAGAGGGCAAAGCAACAATATGAAAGGAACCGAAGTCTCTGATTGACCAGGTGCAGCAGAGCTACCTGCTGCTCAGCATCTTCCAGACTGTTATTTGAGAAATAAACTTCTGTTTTCTCATTTTTAAAAAGAATAAAAGAGTACAGATTCCTTTTTTTTTTTTGAATTTTATTTTATTTTTATACAGGAGGCTCTTATTAGTCAGAATACAGACTCTTGATTAAGGGTTGGATTCGAATATCAGCTCTTAAACTTAACACTCCTGTGACCCAGTTAAGTTCCTTTAATATCTATTAGCTTCAGTTTTCCATAGGTGTAAAGTAAAAGGTTGTTATATATTTCACAGCACTGTTCAAGGTATAGGAAAGAAAATATGTACACCTGGAGTATAGTGGACACTCTATTTTTATTTATTTATTTATTTTTTACTTTAAAACTTAATTTTTTAATTTATTTTTGGCTGCATTGGGTCTTTGTTGCTTCACACGGGCTTTCTCTAGTTGCATTGAGCAGGGACTACTCTTCATTGTGGTGCGCGGGCTTCTCATTGCGGTGGCTTCTCATGATGGAGCATGGGCTCTAGGCATGCAGGCTTCAGTAGTTGTGGCTCGTGGCCTCTAAAGCGCAGGCTCAGTAGTTGTGGCACACGGGCTTAGTTGCTCCCCGGCATGTGGGATCTTCCTGGACCAGGGCTCGAACTCATGTCCCCTGCATTGGCAGGCTGATTCTTAACCACTGCTCCACCAGGCAAGTCCCTAGTATATTTTAATATTTCCCAAAATGCATTACTTTGCACTCTATTTCTTAATGCTAACAATGACCAAGAAAATAAGAAGAGCTTAAAGTATATTTGCTATATGTTTCAAGAAGGCAGGGATCAATTTTATTTAAAATAATTTTTTTTGGGGGGGGGCCACGCTGCATGGCATGTGGAATCCTATTTCCCTGACCAAGGATCAAACCCATGTTCCCTGCACTGGAAGCGTGGAGTCTTAACCATCGGACCACTAGGGAAGTCCCTAAAATAATATTTCATTAAAGGCAGATTTTTAAACATCTTATACTTAAGGGGATTAGTTTAAATTAATTAGAAAATTAATTCAGAATTTTTATGTTCTTCAAAGGTGTTAGATAAATGAAGATTTTCTAAATTATAATAGCAAAGTCAGAATAAATACACACCTGTTTATGTTGACAAGTCTTCTCAATGTGTCTTTAGATCTGGTTGGTTGCTTTGACCCCCAAGCAAGAGAGAATAAATAATGCATTCCTCTATAAGCTGACTAACCGTAAAAGTGTAACAAGTTCCCATTGGTATGCCCAGACCTGTGGAAGAGAAAAAGAGTAGAAAATAAGAAAGGTATGTAACACCTTGTTCTGACTTCCCAAGGATTAAAGGATGATCATATGAACAAACCCACAATGTAAATTATTTATACTGTTGAATAATATGAAACTATATAAATTAACAAAGATTATATATAAGAACAATTTCTAAGCAATTCCTAATACATATAAGCTATTGTTTAAGAACCCAATAATAGGGCTTCCCTGGTGGTGCAGTGGTTGAGAGTCCGCCTGCCAATGCAGGGGACACGGGTTCGTTCCCCGGTCCGGGAAGATCCCACATGCCGTGGAGCATCTAGGCCCGTGAGCCATGGCCGCTGAGCCTGCGCATCCGGAGCCTGTGCTCCGCAACGGGAGAGACCACAACAGTGAGAGGCCCACGTACCGCAAAAAAAAAAAAAAAAAAAAAAAAGAATTAAGCAATATCTTGAAGTCCATTAAAGATAATTAAGTAATATCTTCCAGTAATATCTTGAAGTCCATTAATGCTATTGTTCTCACCTTTTGAGATACCTCTGTGGCTCTTAGGGGGTTATCTGTTATTCAAGGGTCTAAGTAAGTTGAAAGCAGAAGGTTCTGCAGGACTACCAGCCAGGAACACATGAATCTATCTGCTTTTCTTCCTTACTGTCCAAGACAGCAGGGTCTTTCTTGTCTGATTCACTCAGGAAGAGCAGGACTCTTCAAGACACACTGAGAGAATCAGCCAAGCATGTGACAGGTTGGTTAGGGCTGCAGTCTACCATTATATATCTTCCCTCCCATCCCCTCCAGGGCAAAACCCCATGAGAGCTGAACCTTGTCTGTCTTACGTACAGCGTACAGCACAGGGCTGCCATGTAGTAGTATTCAACCATTTCCTAAATGAACATGATAGAGTGGCAATGAGAACTTGAGGTAACTGGAGCCTGAATTTGGAAAGCATTTCTCAGGCATAAGGGCATGACCTGGGGATATATAAACTACTCAAGGAGTACAGCGCAGTGTACAGCAATCTGTAATGGAACTATATGCCCCCAAATGAACTCAGACAAGGTCCCAAATCCAGGCACAGGCATCTAGGGAAAATGTTTTTGTTACCATGCTAGTTTTTCTTTGGGACTGATCATTTATGTTTCATAACAGAAATTTGGTTTTGGGCAGCTTCATTTATTAAAGAAGAACATCATGATTTTGGAGAAAAGAAAACCGTTTTCCTTGTTTTGCTGTTCAGTAGGGCAGAATGTTTAGACCGACTCTCTTTTTTACAAAAGTAACTTAGCATACCCAAATGTCTAAGTACACAACTGTTATGCTGTTGGAAGTGGCAAGAGAAAACAATCCAGGTAGAAATGAACAGGAAAAGATGTTTAGGTTCCCTGTTCTGTGAAGAGTAACGTAGGGAAATGAAAGTGAACTGAGGAGAGGAAGAGAAATGGGAGCTGAAGAAACAGCCAAGAATCAGGAAGAGAGATTGCAAAACATGCCCCCTTTAGCCCCAAGTGCATTTGCATTTGCCTGTTTCTCTGCCTTTTGGTTGTTTGGAGGTGCCAGGCATGCGTTGCCACATGGCACACCCTCGACCTCTCCTGGTCACACTCTGTCATGAGTCACAACCTTGAGTGCTGTGGGAACAGCAAAGAGCTGGGCTCTCGGGGAGGAAGACAGTGCCTGACCCAGTGTCCACTACTTCAAGAAATGGGCATAAGGTGGCAGCACTGGTAGTGCCTGCAGGTGTTGTGGAGAGAGACTTGGCCAAGGGCCAGCTGTACTTGAGCTGCTAAGTCCCAGGGAAAAGATGGAAAAGGGGAACTCTGCTAAAAACTTCCTTATTAGGGTAGTTAGTGATGGAAGGAAAAAGGCTTCTCCTGGGGGCAGTGGCACCAGGTGCTCCACTGGGAGGAATGGGTGATGAGGTCACATTGCCTGGCACCCATACGTCTGTTAAAAGAATAACTGCCACTTATGAGGAAGGATTAAGATGGACTGATGAACAACATGGATGAATCTTGAAAACATGGTAAGTGAAAGAAGCCAATCACAAAAGATGTGTACTGTACAATTCTGCTTATGTGAAATGTCCAGCACAGGCAAATCTATAGAGACAGAACGTAGGTGAGTGATTGCGTAGGGCCTGAGACTGGGGACAAAGAGGGGGTGACTGCTAAAAGGTATGGGGTTTCTCTTTAGGTTGATGAAATGTTCTAAAATTGATTGTGGTGATGGTTGCACAACTCTGAATAAGCTAAAAACCATTGAATTTTGCACTTTAATGGAGGAATTGTAATGAAACCTCAATAAAGTTGTTACTTTAAAGAAAATGAATATTTAGTTAAAACCAGAGAGGAAAGGTTATAACGTGAGTGCATTCTTAACCCTTCTCTCCCTCCCTGGTCCTTTGAATACCTATGGTTCCAATAGGGATGAGAGGCATGCCTTTTCCTGGAATCACCCATCTCTAAGCCAGTGCCTCTTAAGCTTTAATTTGCATGCAGATCACCTGTGGATCTTGTCAAAATGCAGAATCTGTTTCAGAAGGTCTGAAGTGGAGCCTAAGACTGTGCATTTCTAAGAAGCTCCTAGGTGATCTTGAAGCTGCTGGTCCTAGAATTACACTTTGAACAGAGAGATTCTAAGGGACTCATTGAAATTATATTTGTTCTTTGATTGGGATTAGTATTATGTCAGCTCTGTACTGAAGTTAAAATGCCAAGTAAATATTTTTATTTTGACTTGCTAGTGGCATAACATATATATGATGCTTCTAACAACAGTTAATACAGGTATATTGAAAAAGTACATTACTAACATTATGGGATTTATTATCCATTTTTATTGAAAAGTTCAGGATTTGGAATTGTAAGAGAACTGGGTTTGAATCCTGGCTCTACCATTAACCAGTGTCATGGCCTTGGACTATCTGAGTTTCAGTTTCTTTGTGTATAGAATGGAGATACTAATACCTATCTCAGAGGATTTTTGTGAGTGCTGGAGACTATGGCACACACATTATACTCACTCTTGAGATAACTGCTATTATTGTCATCATATTTGTGTGAGGTGGGAGAGCTACCACACTTTCCTTCTCGCATCTGCATCACTCCATATTTTCTTTAAAACCTCCTAAATCTTGAAATTTTGGTTGTGTGGGAGATGCTTCTCTAAGATTATTTTTCTTTATCTGCCTAAAGAAGGCGTTGTTTGGAGCTCTAGTAAAATCCATACGGAATATAATTTTTAATACGTAGATGTGTGCTTTCTTTTTGTGGGAGGGTTTGTTCTATTATTAAGAGATTCGAAGAAAAAGTTCAGGATGTTTAATAAGGAATTTTGGTCTCCCTGATTCTCTAGTGTTAAGCTGGAATAATTCAACATCAATGACTTATTTTTGTTTAAAAAAATTTTCAAACTGAGTTACTCAATTTCACTTTAGGGCCTCTGCTATTTTCCTTTTCCTTTATGGGTACAGCAGGCAAGTTCTTCTAATGCCTGGCCCTCAGGGAAGCCTACAGAGAGAGGCAATTCGGAAAACCCTGTTTTGGAACAGAGCTGCTCCTCAGTAGCTCCCCATGGAAGAGGGATTCCTGCCACAAATGACAAGACATCAGAGGCACACAGCTTGGACTAGAGTGAGGACTGCTGCTTCTTCCTTCTTGTGGTGCTCTGACCTGGGAGGTCCACGGACTACAGTATTAGGCAAGCACCCAGGTGCTTGTTCCTCCATGTTATACTTGGGCTACAGTCTGAATGTCGTAGACTTGCAAGGGGCTGCCCAACGTATTTGCTTCCTTTTGTTTTTATATTCTTTCGACTTTTAGGCTGACTTTATCTCTTTGATTTTCCTAGTTTCTGGAAGAATATGTAGCAAATACTAATTGTCACTGGCAAGTTCCTGGCATACAGCATTAGTGAAATTCATTTCTTCCTTCTTGTTAAATCATTCTTGTGTTTTTAAAAATTTTTTTAAAACACTTTTGTAAATTTAACCCCTTGCCAACACCTTTCTATCACTGTGTACTCAGCATTAGCTATATGAAGGCCTAAGCAGTATGGAGACTTAAGAACTTGTTTTCTTCTCTATTTGTTTTTTTAAATTATAGAAGACTCTAATGCTGTCAGCTGGTAAATGTTTAGAATTTAAGGTAAACATCACTCTAACTTTTGTAAACACTGTAGTAGAAAACTGGTTTTGAAGATGCAAAAACAAATCAAAAATTTTGTTTTATGGAGAATTGTGTTGAAGACATATTTTGAAATTTGAAGAAGGAAACAAGAGGTTCTATGTCTTCAGTGCAGCTTTGAATATTTAGGATTTCTTCTGTTAACTGTTCTGTTTTGTGTCAATACTGCATGAGGGCCTCAGAAAGGCTGGACTGGAAACACCAGGCCCCTGAAAGGGACAGTCACGTGTTCATGGAGTGAGGAAGTGCTAGCTGCTGGCTGGGGACTTCCCAGGTCACTAATTTTGAAAAACCCCCTAAACACTGATCTTAAAGATCAAATTCTTCTCTTCAACAGCAAGGATCAAAATGTTGGAAGGCTGTATCCTGTTTCCTCATCTAGCACCAGGATTCTGGTGAAGAGTTGCAATGAAGTGGACTCTAAGTCGGCTTGTTCTTTCCTTTCTTATCCGACCAATTAAGGACATTATTTCATTTGGTGCATCTTAGCCATTCATTTTGGTGGACAGTTGTTTCTCTTGTTATAAAGACCAAAGACCATTCTAAACCCAGAGTCAGCCAAATAGGTAAAACAAATATCTCATAATTCCACATAGCTGCCTTAGGAGGACTGGGTTCTAGTCTATGCAGGAATCCCTGGCATGAGCACTGTTATGTACAGAAGCCTGAGCTTAGAGAGCAGCCAGTGTGGCATAGATTGTGCCCTGTGGACATTTTTGTGCCATTTAGTCCAAGTACAATTACCCATCGTGAGAGCCTATGTGACACAAACAGAAAGAGAGTAGGAGAAGGTGAACAGGAGGAGAGCACTTATCTTAATTCTATTCTCCCCAAGGGGGGGAAATGACTAAAATATAACCTGAGTGTAAGAGCATTAGTAATATTAATAATAATATCTTTGATAATTAGGCCAGTGATCTCAAAGTACTTTTTTAAAAAAATTAATTAATTAATTTATTTTTGGCTGCATTGGGTCTTCGTTGCTGCGTGCGGGCTCTCTCTGGTTGTGGCGAGTGGGGGCCACTCTTTGTTGTGGTGCACGGGCTTCTCACTGTGGGCTTCTCACTGCGGTGGCTTCTCTTATTGTGGAGCACAGGCTCCAGGCTTGCGGGCTTCAGTAGCTGCAGCACACAGGCTCAGTAGTTGTGGCTCGTGGGCTCCAGAGCGCAGGCTCAGTAGTTGTGGCGCACGGGCTCAGCTGTTCCGCAGCACGTGGGATCTTCCCGGACCAGGACTTGAACCCGTGTCCCCTGCACTGGCAGGCGGATTCCCAACCATGGCACCAGCACCAGGGAAGCCCTCAAGTATTTTTAACATCATTATTTTCTTTGTACTCACCAAAATCTCTTTAAGGTCCCATAGAATGGGAATTGCCATGTCTTAAGTTTTCCCCGGTTCCTCTTTCCTCTTTATTCATCAACTTTCTTGGAAAATGAGGGATCTTGCCCTGAGAGTTAGGAACTTATCAATTTTGAAGGAAAAAGGCCTATCTTTCCTGTTAGTTAGACATCATCCTACACTGTACTTTATAGGAGGTACAAAAGTAGTGTATATTACAATGTTGTACATCACAGCAGGGTAATTGTCAGAGAACCTTCCATTTACAGTAAACTGAATGAGAGGATTGACATCCAAAATCAAAAAGTGGAAACTTCTAGACTGGTTTCAAAGCATCACAGTGAAAGGACAGTCATTTGACTCATGGAGAACCTCTGCTCTGATGCTTCAGAGCATACATAGTCCATATGATTAGATTTTGTAGGTCTGAAATCTTGATCATTACAGTCTATAAATGGATATAGCCTTTTGGAAGTCTGACTTAGAATGAAAGCCTGGACCTTTGTCTCAGATGTTGAGATACTATCCAATTGTAGGCTCTTTGCCTTGAATATTAGGTAGGTTATCCTCCTTTAACTCTTGTCTTCCGTTTCTTCGTCCTCCACCCCCAACCACTCCCAAGAAGAACATCTCTAACAGAGTTTTCAGAGTCTTTGTAGTACTTCATTCCTGTAAATTCCTTCTTCTCCATGTTTTTGTTGTTTCATGTAGTTTGGAAAATGACAGTGTAGAATATGTTTGGTATAACCCTAGTCCTGGCCAGCATTTTTCATCCCTTAAATATATATATATATATATATATATATATATATATATATATAATGTATATATATATACACACGAGTGTGTGTGTTCTGTGGTTGAAAGTATAGAACTACAAACTTTATTTATTTATTTATTTAGGCCACACCGTGCAGCATGAAGGATCTTAGCTCCCTGACCAGGGACCAAACCTTTGCCCCCTGCAGTGGAAGCACAGAGTCCTAACCACTGGACCACCAGGGAATTCCCTAGAAGTAAAAACTTTAAATAAAATAGAGGGCTTCCCTCGTGGTGCAGTGGTTAAGAATGGCCTGACAATTCAGGGGACATGGGTTCGATCCCTGGTCCGGGAAGATCCCACATGCTGTGGAGCAACTAAGCCCATGCACCACAACTACTGAGTCTGCATTCTAGAGCCCGTGAGCCATAACTACTGAAGCCCACACACCTAGAGCCCGTGCTCCACAACAAGAGAAGCCACTGCAATGTGAAGCCCGCACACTGCAACGAAGAGTAGTCCCCACTCGCAGCAACCAGAGAAAGCCCGCGCACGGCAACGAAGACCCAATGCAGCCAAAAATAGATAAATAAATTAAAAATACAAAAAAGAAAATGTTTCTTGTATTGTTCCTGTTAAGCATTTCTCATATTTTGGCATCACACACCAAAACATGATGTCAGAGGTGTGTGTGTGGGGGAGGACCAGATAGAGGTGAGGGAAAGACAGTTAGATAGTACAATGTGTGCAGTGGTGAAGAATTTACTAAATTTAATTAATCTTCAATTAGCAGAACACTGAGGATATGAATCACTCACTGGCAGTCAAGAGGTGATGTCAGTGAATGGTTATGGCTCAGCATGACTGCTTCTGTTTGCTCCTGTATTTACCCCTAGCACTATTCTACTGCAGGGCTCTCCTATGAATTTTATTGTGGGACTTTAGAAATGTCTACTGCCAAGGATAGCATTAATAAGTATTCCAGTTGACAGTTAGAGCAAGGAACAAGTTTCTTAATGAAGTTTATAAATATGGTTTTGGATTGATCTTATTGGCAATAGTCATACTATTAATTTCTAATTGAAAGAATAACATGCTCACAGGAGTACCGAGCCTAAGTAGAAGACTCATTTTGGTGGAATTTGGGTTAGAACAGCACATGCAGCTCAAGGATTGCTGAAGAAGGGCAGGTGCATAAAGTTGCTTCATCATGAAAGGTGAATATTCAACGTGGAGACTGTGCACCCTTGGTTAAGTTTATAAAACAGTTTCTGCCTAAACTCTCTGTAATAGTTATCAATTGTGCTAATAATGGATTACTAAAAATCCTCAGTAGCCAATCAGGTTGCGACCTCCTTACCTCTAAGCATCTTCCTAGAGAATATCTTATGAAGGCTATGTAGTATCTCAATTCTCCTATGATTGCATCTTGGAAACACTGGCTGCTAGTTCATAAAAAACCAGAGAGTACGTGCGGAGTCAACTAGAATCCTTCTTTTCTAGATACTTTGGACTTCCAACTTTAGCTGGGCTAAAGTGGAACAACATCAGCCATGAACTCCAGGTTTTTCTGGACAGAGTGCCATATTTTTAAGTAAACGTGACTGACTATGGGAAAAAAAATACTTAAATGGGCTCTTGGACTTTGTTCTGAGGTCAAAAGGGACCGCATTAAAAAATGTGTATTCTATATCCTGATCTTGGTGTTTGGGGCAAAAATAGTACCTAATGTTGTGTGATATTGTGTATTCTTTTGTTTGAACATAGTTTGTAGATGGACTCTATTAATGAAAACACACTGTGGTGGAGAGGAATGTGTGTGTGTGTGTGTGTTTCAGTGCTGTTTTTAAATGGCCTGTTGGGTAGGCTTGATGAAATGTGTTAGGTTATTTCGCCTTTGTCTCCTGTTCTCTCCCTCCGCAGTAAGACTGGAAGAACAACACACTTATACCCAGGCCTCCAGTAGTCTCTTTGGAAGGGTAGGCCAATTAGAACCAACCTGCTGGTCCCCACCCCCAGCCACTCTGGTAGCTTCTGAATCCAGTTTCAGTGTTGTTAAATTTCAGGGCAGAAAGTGATAATTTGGAAAAGTGCCAAAACCCACTGTAATTTTTCCTGGCAGCTTTCCCTTGGTGTCATTGGTAAGTTCTGCATTTCACTGGAGTATTGCACCACTACTACTACAGTACCCCGCAGCAGACTTTTTCATTTGGTCCACTTTTATCTTTGGAAGAAGCCGTTTTTCAGTAGGGATAGACGGATTTACACTCTATTAAAGCTAGTCAGAATGCTTTCCCTTAAGGGTCATTCACTTCCTGCCTTATGCTTAATAAGTTCCTTTGGATTTTCCTTGATGCTTACATAAAAAGCCTGGGATGATCATGCTGGAGTATTCTCTTGAGGTGGCTGTGTTGCACACTTGCTGTTTTAGGCTCCTATCCTGTTTCACAGGACTGCATGCCTACCTTCCTCCATTTTGTCAGTGCTCACTGGGTTTTTCCTTCTCTTTCCACCTCTCTTCTACAGACTTGTGTTGGAGCAAAAGACTCCATTCCAGATCCATTCCAGAGTTACTATGAGAAACTTCCCCACTCTCTGACTTTTTTTCCTATCTTAGTAAAATGGCAGTGTAAGAAAGCTCTATGCAATCAGGGCTGAAAGAAATACCCACCTAGAATATTTGATTTTCCTTCTGATTTTCTTCCCTACTCTCAACTTTCAAAAATTTCCCCTACAATCATTTTACATGTGTGAAATTTTCTAGATTGGTTTTAAAGAATAAAGCAGAACAAAAGCAGCCTATATTGGTTTAATATGGGAAGTCAAAGAAAACAGACTCTTACTGTTCCTGTGAGCAATACCTTCAGTATTAAGATTGCTGACCTTATCTTTCCTTGGTAGTGTTGTTAGTGTTTAGCTCTCCAAATCTAAAAACAGCTTTGTGTAATAAGTACCAAACACAAAATTGTCGTGTCTCTTCTGATGGACTGTAAAGTGGCTTTCAAGCTTCTTTGTAAGTAGGTTTTTCATATCTGCACTATTTTTGTGTCAGTTGGTGAACACAAACCTTCAGTGAGGCTCAGTAGAAATGCCCAAATTCCTGATCTGCCCAGTGGTTTTATAAAACTCCAGTCTGGGTTGGTTTGTTTGTCTTTAAAATATTATTAATAGTTTTACTCTATCTTTTACAAAAGAATCAACAAGCTCACCAATGAGATAAGTGGTTAAGGAAAATGTATATATTAGAGTGTGAGAGAGTTTGTGCCTTTTCCCTCATGTTAGATTGACTCTGGGTGCTTGCTTTGTTTGAAAGCCACCACAAACCAAACTAGCCTGGACCTTTATTTATTGAATTTTATTTTAGATTTCTGTTTTGGGGTAGGTGATGGTGAGGGTAATTCTTATATTGGTACAAAAAAAGCAAGTTGACTTATACCTAAGGGTTTTTTTGCAGAGCTACTCTTCTGGTGAAGAAAAAAAAAAGAAAAAGCCTCATTCAGAAATTAACATTTCTCAAAATGTGTTCCTTATTATTCTGAAATGTAAATTCCTTCAAATTGTTTATTTTAAAACTCTGAGATGAATGGAAGAAGGATCTAGACAAGGAGTTGTTGAGCGCCCACCATGCTTGATACCTCTGGGGTTGCTCCTTTGGAATTCTAGGTGCTGGGCAAGCGCAATTTTACCAGGGCTGTTGAGCGCCATTCGGACTCCGTTCCATTTTTCTCCGTGGCGATCCAGTTCGTATCTTACAGCTCCTGCCTGGAAGCCGGTAATGTAATGAATTGCCTTGACTCTTGCTTCAATCCACTTTCCTCGCTTAATATGCAGTCCAAAGTTTTGCAGCTCGCTGTCAGATGGTACTGCTAGACTTTCACACTGCTCCCAAAGCCTCCGCTGGGGCTGTTTCAGAACACGGAGTTACAAACTTTAAGAAACAGACAGCTCCAGACGGAAATCCACGCCAGGCTTTGAGCTCTGCTTCTGGCTTCCGTCAACTGACATAGTTGCCCTTTTGCTCAAACTCGCAGCTCCAGTTCGCACTCGGGAGAGCTCCGATGGGTATCTGCTTGCTTCGGCGCGGCGGGGACGCGTGTGAGGCTACAAGCCGGCGCTCCACCTATCTCGCCGCGCCTTAGTTCAGAACCGAGGCAAACCTTCACTTGGGTCCCTGGGCTTAAACGTCTTCCTTCAAAAAGAGTGGGGAAAGGAAGGAGCCGGGCCCGATCTTTTGTTTGTTTGTTGAATTTTGTATTTCGGACACTTGGGAAGCAAATTGCCGGAGAGGAAGGGCTGTCCTCCCTGCAAACGTTTCCCTCTCTTAGCAAACCCTCCAGGCCTCGGTTCCACATTTTGCAGTTGACTGCGTGGATTTTAATAGGCTGTTCCCTTACTCTCGGGCCCAATCCATGCACACTGTGTAGCCAGATAAAATGAGAGCCCATTTTCTGCCATTTTCAGTCGGTTTGTCCTGGCAGCCCTGCCCCCTTCCTTGGCTGCGGCAGCTGCGGGAGTTAATGCTGCGCGCAGAAAACTCGGCCTGATTCTCCGGGCTGGAGATCCAGTCCACGTTTGCCAAGTGCCGTGCGGTCGGGGACGGAGATAAGAACTCTCTTGTGACGGAGCGAGCGAGACTTTAGTCCGGTTTCCATGTCAACGATTCAGTCCATATTTGCCATCAGGCTGTTGGTGGCAAAGGAGCTTTTCGTGCGGGTAGCGCTGTCCTAGTCCTAGTTCTCCAATCGGCGCCGGGATTCCTGAGCTGCCTAGGTGTGGGGTTAAATGGCAGGGGCCGTGGGGGAGAAAACTCCAACGGGAGGACCCACAGCCCCAAACCCGGGTCTCGGAGCTCGGGCCAGCCACGTGCCCAGTTCCTCCCCTCCCCCCTTTCCCGCAGCCATTACCCCTAGGGAAAGCTGATGGGCCAGTTTCTAAGAAAGTTCCCGTCAACTCGGGATAGTGATGTGGGGCTCTAAGGGTAGGGGTGGAAGAGGACCCTAAAGGATTTGAGATTAAAAAAAAAAAAAAGTGGGAAAGGAGAAATCCGACATTACTACCTCCTCCAATCCAGGTGGAGAGATTTTTTTGCGCACTTTATTGCTAGACAAAAATGGTGGCTGTTTTCAAAACAGCCTGCCCACGTGTCGGACAGGGATTTTGGCACTTTCCAAATTTCACAGCCATTGAAGAAAGGGGATGAGGGCTTCCTCTGGAGACAAATTCATTCTGGCTTTCAGATTTTCACTGGGCTCCAGGTTTCTCATTATACTCCACCTCTGAGGGAAATGGCAGGGTAATTGCATGTAAAAAATTCCTCATTTGTGTGCAGGACTCAGGACTGTTTGCCAGCTCAGAGGCAGTTGATTAACTAGCCAAGCTCCATTTAAGAGGCAGCCTATAATCTGGTTTCTAGGACCTAATGCACCAGGCGAGTTGTTGCCCCTGAGGACTGTGAGTGAAAGGAGGGCACTGGTCCATTCCAGTCAGTCAGATCCTGGTAGGCCCGTTTGGTTCTTGGCTTGGGGGGAAAGAAAACACCAGTAGGAAGTTTTTGCTTTTTTAGTGTAAGATGCTCTTAGGTTTCCTTGGGGGTAAGAATGAGTTCAGGTTTTCGGAATTATTCACAGTGACCAGTGGCATGGCCAAAACTCCAGGGGCCTGCAGATTCTGCGAGTTCTAAGGTAATGGCTCTGTGGCCATGAAGTCTCCATTTACAGAATCTAAGTGGGAAAAAGGCCCTGGTGTCTAGTGACTAGCTGGCTTGGCCTCTCCCAAGGCAGCCTTGGGCTTGGTGAGGAGCTGGAATCCCCTCTGGCTTTTGTAGCCTGTCATGTCAGAGCATTCCAAGTCAGCCAGAGGAGGAAAAGGCTGCTTCTGGGATTTGGTGGGGCCTGTGGATCTAGAATTTTCTATGTATGCCTCCAGCTCAATCAGCATCTCTTAGAATGTAATGGTAAACTTTGATGATTCTTTACAGTGTAGGACAGAAAACAAATTTGGGTTGTATCTGTTTTCTAAGTGACCTGTTAGACTGCACCTTTTCTCTCTTTAAGGAGAAAATAGTTTCCTCCATTTGGTCATCCCTCTTCTGCAGTGGTTTCTTTGAACACTTAGGTTCCTCCAGTCCCTGAAGCCTCTTCTGTGATCTGTTTACAGTCTTACAGGTACTGTCTTTGGAGACGGGGGGCTCTTGGTCATCGTGGGCAAAGGTGGGGCTTGTGTTCTCCCGCTAGAAGGCTGTCATATGCCCTCAAAGTAGCTTCAGTGGTGACTATTTTAAGTCAGTGTTGAGATGACCAGCTTTGATCTCAAACCCATTCTGATGTTCTGATCACATTGTTGAATATGGCACAACTTGACGACTGTTTTTTTTTTTTAATTAATTAATTAATTAAAATTTTTTTGTCTGCATTGGGTCTTCGTTGCTGTGCGCGGGCTTTCTCTAGTTGCCGTGAGTGGGGGCTACTCTTTGTTGCGGTGCGCGGGCTTCTCATTGCTGTGGCTTCTCCTGTTGTGGAGCACGGGTTCTAGGCACGCGGGCTTCAGTAGTTGTGGCTCACGGGCGTAGTTGCTCCGCGGCATGTAGGATCTTCCCGGGCCAGGGCTCAAACCTGTGTTCCCTGCATTGGCAGGCCGATTCTTAACCACTGTGCCACCAGGGAAGCCCTTGACCACAGTTTTTTGTTTATTTTTAATGCTAAGTAGTTAGGGGCAGCTGTGGGGAGTCTGCTGCTTTTTAAAGCCACCCTCCTCTGCTCTGACTTTAAGTGACAGGGCAGTCCCCTACACTCTGTCTTGATTCTGTAAAATGGAGATAATAGACCTCATGCCCCCAGGGTCTTGTGAGGACTGGCTAATGAGGGCAGAGGAGTGGGAAAACGGAAAGTCTAAAACAATGATCTGTCATTCCATGCAGCTTGCAAAGGGGATAAACTGTAAGGCTCAGCTGGTTCTTTGGAGCGGGTTTGTAAAAGGTTTTGAAGAAGAAAAGTGCTGTAGAGGTGCTAAGTAGCAGCCAAGAGACCAGGCCCGCTGCCAGGGGGTCAGGCCTGGGCCGAGGCGGCCGCGGTCTCGGGCTCAGGCCAATTTTGCAGCCCCGAGTAAACTTCACGGTTGCCCGCTCCCCTACGCGCGGCCTGGAGGGGACCGACCTGGATAGGAACGCCAGGAGGGAGGCGGCGCAGGCTCCGGAGAGGCGCGAGCTCCGGGCCGGGTTTTCCCCGAAGCCTTCGGTGGCGGCGCTGCCGAGCGAAAGCGGCAGAGGGCCTGCCGCCGCCGCGGCTGGTTCTCTCCCCTCCTCCTTTGTGAAGGGACGGGAGCGAGTCCGTTCCACGGCCTGCGCCCGCTCCGCGTTCCGCTCCGGGTTTGCCAGGCGGCCGCGACGGCGCTGGGTAAAATGGCAGTGCTGAGCCTCGTGTCGGAGTGAGGGGGACTCGGAGGAGAGTGGGGCGCTCTAGCCGCTCAGTCCGGCCGCCCGCCCGCTCGCCCGCCCGCTGCCGCGCAGCAACCTCAGCCCGCGCCGCGGCCGGGGAGGGGAGGCAGGGCGCCCGGCCCGGCCTACGCTCCGACTCTACCTCCCGGCGCCTGGGCTGCTGCCGCGCGCCCTCCAGCCCGCCCGTCCCGGGTCCCCCTCCCCCCGTTCCCTCCCTCCCTCCCTCCCCGCCCCCTCCCCCTCGCCTGCCTCCCTCCCTCCCTCCCTCCTCCTTTCTCCGGCAGCAGAAAGCGGAGAGTCACAGCGGGGCCAGGCCCTGGGGAGCGGAGCCTCCACCGCCCCCCTCATTCCCAGGCAAGGGCTTGGGGGGAATGAGCCGGGAGAGCCGGGTCCCGAGCCTACAGAGCCGGGAGCAGCTGAGCCGCCGGCGCCTCGGCCGCCGCCGCCTCCTCCTCCTCCGCCGCCGCCAGCCCGGAGCCTGAGCCGGCGGGGCGGGGGGGAGAGGAGCGAGCGAGCGCAGCGCAGCAGCGGAGCCCCGCGAGGCCCGCCCGGGCGAGTGGGGAGGGCAGCCCGGGGGATTCGGCCCCGGGGCGGGGTGGGAGGGGGAAAGAAGACGAAGACAGGGCCGGGTCTCTCCGCGGACGAGACAGCGGGGATCATGGCCGCGCAGGTCGCCCCCGCCGCCGCCAGCAGCCTGGGCAACCCGCCGCCGCCGCCCTCGGAGCTGAAGAAAGCGGAGCAGCAGCAGCGGGAGGAGGCGGGGGGCGAGGCGGCGGCGGTAGCGGCCGAGCGCGGGGAAATGAAGGCAGCCGCCGGGCAGGAAGGCGAGGGCCCCGCCGTGGGGCCGCCGCAGCCACTGGGAAAGGAGCTGCAGGACGGGGCTGAGAGCAATGGGGGTGGCGGCGGCGGCGGAGCCGGCGGCGGTGGCGGGCCCGGCGCGGAGCCGGACCTGAAGAACTCGAACGGGAACGCGGGCCCTAGGCCCGCCCTGAACAATAACCTCACGGAGCCGCCCGGCGGCGGTGGTGGCGGCAGCAGCGACGGGGTGGGGGCGCCTCCTCACTCAGCCGCGGCCGCCTTGCCGCCCCCAGCCTACGGCTTCGGGCAACCCTACGGCCGGAGCCCGTCTGCCGTCGCCGCCGCGGCGGCCGCCGTCTTCCACCAACAACATGGCGGACAACAAAGCCCTGGCCTGGCAGCGCTGCAGAGCGGCGGCGGCGGCGGGGGCCTGGAGCCCTACGCGGGGCCCCAGCAGAACTCGCACGACCACGGCTTCCCCAACCACCAGTACAACTCCTACTACCCCAACCGCAGCGCCTACCCCCCGCCCCCCCAGGCCTACGCGCTGAGCTCCCCGAGAGGTGGCACTCCGGGGTCCGGCGCGGCGGCGGCCGCCGGCTCCAAGCCGCCTCCCTCCTCCAGCGCCTCCGCCTCCTCGTCGTCTTCGTCCTTCGCTCAGCAGCGCTTCGGGGCCATGGGGGGAGGCGGCCCCACAGCGGCCGGAGGGGGAACCCCCCAGCCCACCGCCACCCCTACCCTCAACCAACTGCTCACGTCGCCCAGCTCGGCCCGGGGCTACCAGGGCTACCCCGGGGGCGACTACGGCGGCGGGCCCCAGGACGGGGGCGCCAGCAAGGGCCCGGCGGACATGGCCTCGCAGTGCTGGGGGGCTGCTGCTGCTGCTGCTGCGGCGGCGGCGGCCGCCTCGGGAGGAGCCCAACAAAGGAGCCACCACGCGCCCATGAGCCCCGGGAGCAGCGGCGGCGGGGGTCAGCCGCTCGCCCGGACCCCGCAGGTACACGGCTGAGTGGGGAGGGGGCTGGGGCGAGCGGGGTCCTGGGAGTGGGGGGCGGCGGCGGGGAGCAGGCCACAGCCGTGGGCTACCCCCAGTCCGGGGCCCCCACTGCTGGGGAGCTGCCATTGTCTCGCTCTTCCCTCTTAAAATGGCTGCCTGTCTGCCTTCCTCTCTTTCCCTCCTTCAGCCTTTGTGTGGGGCTTTCCCTGAGGTGTCTGCTCCCCTTCTCCCTCTACCCTGGTCCCTTCCAGCTCTGGGAGTCTTCCAGGGGGTGCGGAGCAGAGTGTGCGGGAAAGGGCCCGGCCCGGGGTGACGGGGTGCTGGGGGGTCAGGTTAGGGGTATAGGCAGTGCTAGGAGGTCTGGAGTTGAGTGAACAGTTCTTTGCTCACCTGCAGCTCCTCTCTGCTCCACCCCCCACCGCCCACCTTCTTCTAGGCCGGTCCCCATCTGTGTTTTCAAGGAGGGGCCCCTCGGGCTCGGGGGGACCTCGAGGGAGGGCAGGGGCCTGCTTGGGAGCAGCTAGAGGCCGGCTGCGGTCCACCCAGGGCAGCCCGGGCCGTCTCCTGTCTTAGTCTCCGTCGGCCCAGTGGCCTGGGCTTCTCCCTGGAAGTGCTGGTAAACAGCTGAGTGATTGGAGTAGTAAGTGCAGATTGCTTTGGTTTGGGATTTGAATTATGGAGGTAAAATCCTTCTGTCAAAGCCAGGAGACAGTTGGTCTTAGGTTGACATCCTATCTGTGATCTGATTGGCTCCCCATCTCCTGCTCTTGGCCATTTATAATTGCCTCTGATGTAATGGTACAACAATCCTGATGAGCTCATAAACTTTTACACTCTGCTTTTCTGCCAGTGATAACCCAAACCATCGCTGCCACTATCTGCCTTTTATTCCAGAGCTGAAATTGGCTGTGACCTTGAGGAGGGAGGTTTAAGCAGCAATACTGTATCAGCAGGAGCAGAGTCCCAGACAGGCTGCCCTTGTTACATTGTGCCCGAAACAAAAGAGGAGGCAGTGGCATTTTGCTTGTACCTTGGATTTATTTTGCTTGTTATGTTTTATGCAGACTGGAATAGATTCTGTGTTGTCAGAACAGTAGCTGAGTTTTTCTCTACAATGGGTTTGCTGTTTGTTTTGGTTTTGTGACTTTCCTGATGGTATAAATGACTTCTTTGATGGCTCTGAAGATGCGTTTGTCTTGAGTATTTTGACCCTGTTCGCTTTGCAGAATTGAAATTATTTTACTGACCGTTTTATTGAGTGGCAAATGTGGGATCTTTATCAGAGGGGGTAGGAAAAAACTTTCTGAGAACTGGAAGCTTTCTGAAAGAGAATTTCATATTTAGATGTTCTGTTTTAAGGAAGGCTGGCTTCATTCTTTGTTTACATGTTAACACTTTCTTTTGTTAATTGAACTTCGGGAGAGCAGCTCAATTTAAAGGGAAGGACATGTTTTTTGATCTTGAGAGGGACTGTCTCTTAAAGGCTTGGCTTGGTGAAATTTATCATTTGTTCCTGGAAATATCAAAAAGCCTAGTTTTCTATTTTGTCATCATTCATTTACAGCTTTGAAATAGAGGTCAACCAGTTTTTTTCTTTGCATTTTAAGTTCCATTTATTTCTATCTTCCAAGATAACAAAGATATGACCTACAATGATACTTAAGACTTGCTTAGAAATTACAACTTTTAGGTGTGTTTTTATGCATTCTATTTTATTTTGCTCTTCCTCTTCATCATGTTCTGTCGTCAGTGCTTTGGTCAAGAATATTGGGTATTCTTTGGAGTAATCTGTCTTTTCAAAGCAGGAAAAAGTCTTCCTTCATGTCTGCCCCTCTCCCAGCAGTACCCAGTTGTACCTTTGTCCTATGAGATTTTGTTCACATTTTGTTCACTTCGGCGGCCTAATTAGATGTATTCCCTCCCCATCTTAGAACTGCTTTTCTACTCTTATGTTGAGCTGGGAATTTTGAAAATATTTATGTCAGGTAGCAGGTTTAGAGGTCTGTGCCTTGACTCCATGTCTTCCATGATGTTCTACATCTGGGCAAGAAATAGGGGAATTTTAAATTAGATTCCTAGTGTCTGGAGGACAAATTTTGTCTTAGAACATCTTCTTCTCTCTGGGTCATTCTATAGTTTACCTCTTTCCCCTCATTTTTTCCCTTTTGGGGGTGAGGGGGAAAGGAGGCTAAGAAATTTACTTTTCTTAAACCATTAGATGAAATAATTTGGGGTAAGTCAAGGCTCATTTAAAAACAAAAATTAATTTGAATTCTTTCAGCTTGGGGATATTCAAGCAAATTTTTTTTTTGGTAAAACCAATTTTTGCTGTATAGTAATTTCTGTTTTTCAGTCATTAAACAAATATTTGAGCACTTTCTATGTACTAGGCACTATGTTCTGTGCTGGATAAATGGTAGGAAAGTAGATACAGTCCCTGTTTGGAAGCTTGTCTGTGCTACCTTTGTGCGAATTTTCTTATTCCCTTTTAACATTAACAGGCCTAGCACTTCACACAACATAGATTCCTGTCGGATTTCAGTTCAGTTGCCTGTTCTCCTGAGACCCAGAGCATGGGCTGGTGAGCATTCACTTGTAGAAGAGACAGTGCAACTTCCAGTTTTGTGGGTTGCTTCAGGCGTGTCATCTAGATGAAGGTTGTAGGTGGGTGGATTTCATTTTGAATTCCTTTTTGCTACTTAAGGATAAACTACTTGTCAGACCATGATGCCCTATTCTTAAGCATTCTTAAATAATAAGATCTTGGTTTGTCCTCTTCCTTCCCTAACTCAGTCTTGAATTAAGAGTTTTTTGCAAGTGATTCACTTTGTTACAAAGCAGAAACTAACACAACATTGTAAAGCAATTATACTCTAATAAAGATGTTAAAAAAAAGTTTTTTGCAGGGACTTGATTAACACAGCTAAGGTGGTAATGTTCATTTGACTCTGAATCTTTATGGAATAAAGATTAGGTATGTGTGTGTATTGTGGCTCTGTCTTTTTCACAGGAGCTGGTTGGATCCCATCAAACAAACTTTTCCTTTATGCCTTTCCATAAGTAGTATTGTATCTCAAGGTGTTAAATCCTGCTACTGATGAAATACTTTTCAGTCACCTATGTTCTTGAACCTCGTGTAAAGCATTTTTTTTTAGCTGTAGTACCTTGAGCTGGTAGACTACGCTCATCAAAGTAAAAAATCCGATAGAATATGTAGTCCAGGATCAAGGTGGATTTGATTGTAGAAGCTTGGCTGTTAGTTCCTGCTATGGAAATATCAAATGATATTTCCGACTCCTGGGAAACAAATACAGGAATCCTGGGCTTATGGGAATGCCTACTGGCAGAAATTCTGGGCTGGCTGAAACACAGGACTCTTGGAGCTCTCTCAAGTAGGAGGGATCAGGAAAACCACACTGAGACGGCACTAGTTGTGAGGGCTTCATGTTTCTCTGCTTTCCATGAGAGAACTGGGCTGATG
The DNA here is from genome assembly GCF_964165515.1 of Mesoplodon bidens. Taxonomy (NCBI): domain Eukaryota; kingdom Metazoa; phylum Chordata; class Mammalia; order Artiodactyla; family Ziphiidae; genus Mesoplodon; species Mesoplodon bidens. The sequence continues at coordinate 166,097,406 of NC_138177.1, read as the reverse complement.
AAGGTTGGGATGATGGTGAGAGAAGAGAGAAAGCAGTCAGGACCAAGGCTGGCTTCTTTGTATTGGGCCCTGTGGGGACGTTTTAAGGTTCCTTCCCTTGTGTGTGACAGAGTAACCATGACAAGTGGCACCTGCTGTAACAAGATGATTTGGATTGTATTAAATATTCATATGTTAGATTGACTCCTGTAGGGTGTGAAGTCTACAGTCACCCTTTTGCAAAGTTAGCGAACCTTATTGTATGTATGTATGTATGTATGTATTTATGGCTGCGTTGATCTGCGTGCGGGCTTTCTCTAGTTGCGGCAAGCAGGGACTACACTGCCTTGCGGTGCGTGGGCTTCTCATTTCGGTGGCTTCTCTTGGTGTGGAGCACACGCTCTAGGTGCTCGGGCTTCAGTAGTTGCATCACGCGGGCTCTAGAGCGCAGGCTCGGTAGTTCTGGCTCACAGGCATAGTTGCCCCATGGCATGTGGGATCTTCCTGGACCAGGGATTGAAGCCATGTCTCCTGCATCGGCAGGCGGATTCTTAACCACTGCGCCCCAGGGAAGTTCCAGTGAACCTTTTTTAAGATGCGGAAATAAGCTAACAAAGTAATGGTCAGGGTCTTTTCCCATTCCCATCCCCCCAAAGTTTGTATTGATTGGCTTCAAATCCCAAAATTCTAGAAGCAACTGAAGCATGCAAATATGGCTAAAATATGGTATTCAAAATAAATTGGCACTGAATAGTTCTTTCCTGCCAGTGAGATGGGATGATAAACTTGGTCTCTGAAATGGAGTCCTGATTCCCTTGGCTTTCATTTCTGGGTTTTTCCCTGTTTAGATTGGTCATTGTCATTACTGATGTGCACCGAGTTGTGTGTGAGCAGTAAAGAGCACAGGACTCAGAAGGAAGAGGAGCTTTGGTTCCACGTGCAGCTCTGGATTAAGCTGTGTGACTTTGGGCAGGGCATTTGCCTTCTCTGTTACATTTTCTCTTCTCTGGTAAAGTGAAGCTGGTGAACTGCATAACCTTCTCTGATGCTATACATCTGTCTGTGCTTCCATATCTGGCTTGTTAGGAGGGCAGCTTTTTCCTGTACCTTTTTTGATAGGGATCCTGAGACCATCTTTCTTTCCCTGGGCTCAAGGAACTCAAGGCTGTTTTCTCTTGAGGATTTACAGGAACAAGCTCTAAATAGTTGGGTGCCACTGTGGTCTGTGGCCCTTCACAGAAAAAGCCCTACCAGATTGTTTTGCTTTGGGACTGTTAATCTGTTTGTCATTAGTTATTCCACCTGGCTGGTGGTATTAATACACTAAACAGTAATTGAAAAATTAGACTTCATTAGAGCAAGACTTGGAAAATAGTTCCTTCAGAATCTCCATGAGGGGATTTTGGGTAGATTAGGGATGGGGTGAGGAGTGGATATTCATAAATTCAACATTAACACTGTTTCTTTGGTGGGGGGTGGATAGGAAGGCGGGGAGAGGTAGTATTAAGCTCTTCAGACTCTTCTGGTGTTTGGGCAGGTCTAGGTCTGGTTTGGGCAGTTGGTTGTAATCTGAGTGCCTGAACTTGCCCTGTAAGTTTTGCTGAGAGAGGAGCAAAAGTTCCTGAGACTGGAACAGGAACAGGAAAAGCAAAGCGTCTCAGGGTCAACTTCATAGGTGTATTGCCATTTCTCAGACCCCTGTTGTTTTTTTAAAATTATGTTGTGTGGTTTGCAGTTGGTCCTGGAAATACTGTTCTTTCGGCTGTTCTCCAGTATACCAGAATTTCCAATTTTTCTCCTCCTGGTTTAGTAGTTAAAAAGTGTAATTTAGGCATCTTAGAGGTGTGCTAGAAGGAAGCTTCCCTTTATGAAAGAGGGAAAAAGGTAGAGGGAAAGGTGTTTGATAATTCTTTGCTTGACACAGCAGCAGCTTCTCTCTGAAGGAACCAAGTGTTTCAGAGCTTTGTGTAAATACTTGCTGAGCTGTCAATATGTACCCAGGAGGTTTCTATAGTAAGATGTAAACGGCTCTATAGAATGTTTGACAGGCAAATTAATAAACAGTTTTCAAGCAAAGATAATGCTCGTTTCTTCTCACGTGGTGGAATAAAATAGCATTGGAGAAAAAGACTTGGGGGTAGGGAAGAGAGGGTAATGCTGGGGGGTAGAGGTGGGGGTGGAGAGCATGGAGATGAGAAGAGATTATCTAAAAGAGGTTTGAAGTGAAAAGATGATGCCCTGGAAGAGAAACCTCCCTGGTTCTGGCTCATGCTGAGTTCAGGGCACGTGGAGCCCTGTTTAAAATCGGTTGCAGTTTCAGAGTGAAAATAAACAGAAGTTTGGAGAGAAGGTCCTAAGTTTCAGTTAGTGAAGTAAGTGTGCTCCTAAAGCTTGGTTTATGAGACTGTGAGTTTTAAATTTAAAGCATTGTTCTTTCAGAACGTTTCTGTAGTTTGGTGAGATGTTTTTAGGGTTGGGTTTGCATTTTTGGAATACCAAAAAGGAAAAAAAAAATACTACAACTTCAGTGCTGTCCTCAGCCTCTGTTCTGCTTTGGCTCTCAGGATTATAAGCCCACTCCTCCAAGGGCCAGGTTTAATTTTTTTAAATTAATTAATTTATTTATTTTTGGCTGCATTGGGTCTCCGTTGCTGCATGCGGGCTTTCTCTAGTTGTGGTGAGAGGGGGCTACTCTTCATTGTGGTGCGCAGGCTTCTCATTGTGGTGACTTCTCTTGTTAGGGAGCACGGGCTCTAGGCGCACGGGCTTCAGTAGTTGTGGCACGTGGGCTCAGTAGTTGTGGCTCACGGGCTTAGTTGCTTCGGGCTTAGTGGGATCTTCCTGGACCAGGGCTCGAACCCGTGTCCCCTCCTGCCTTGGCAGGCGATTTTTAACCACTGTGCCACCAGGGAAGCCCGGGCTGGGTTTAATTTATATAGCTTTTACTGGACTCCTGTGCATCACTTATTTTTATATTAAAATTAATGCCCCAGGTTCCTGGGTCAGTACAGTGTTTGCGGACTCGCTAAGTCCTGCCTGAAGGGTTATGTGGGTAGATTCAATCTTTGTTTTTAAAATTGCCACTTTAGGATTAAAAACGTTTCTGGTTCTTCTGGTGAAACATTCTTTTTATGGAGGAGGAGGTATTTTAGAAGTGTTTTATCTGTCTGCCTATCGTACTCTCCCTTGGTAGCCTTGTGAGATGACCGGATTTACTTTCTCAAAGTCTCTTTTTAAACGTAATCCACTGACTCTGACACCAGTGTTCTTCACAAGAAGTGTTTTTTAGACCAGTCCTGGAAGTGCCTTTTTGACTCAGCATAGTAGTAGGGAGTACGAATGTAATTATGGCCCTGACCATAATTTTTAGTTAGGTTCAGCTAACTTACCAAAGGCTATCAGCTTGTTTTAAAACAAGATACAAAAACTTGGGTTGACACTGACATTGATTGCCCAGGCCTTTCCCCAGTATGGTGGTAGGGAGGGTATTAGAACTTCAGGCTTGTTGCTGAGAGCATGATTTCTAGCTTGGGGATCTGGAGATTCAAATGGGGGTCGGATGTAGCTCTTTGTGAAGATACCTACTAGATACTAGGGAGGCACTTAAAAGATAGAGGCAATATCTGCTTCAGAGGAATTTAGTTTTCTTGGGAAGCATGCTTATGTGTACACATTTGGAAAACTTGCAAAGCAGGGTTTTACAAATGGATACAGACCAAACTAAGTGTATGGGCTGAAGGAATCTGAGAATAAGGAGCAATCACATTTGGGCAGAGTAAACCTGGGACAGCTTTCCAGAGGCAGTGATTTGTGAAGTTAAATGTCCAAGAAGGGGAAAGTTAAAATATTAATTTGCTTTTTCATAATGCTACTCTGAGTTTCATGGGTTTTACAGAATTCAAATTACACATCCATCCCCAGACCTGTAGTTGTCTCATTCTGGTGACTTTGAGAATTTGGACTGTAACCAGTTCCATGAAAGAGAGTGGTTTCAGGGTCTTAGTGGTTCCTGTGGTTATGTGGGGCCTTTAGTACAAGCTGCCAAGTTCTTGGCTAGTTCAGAGGCTCTTTTGTAGTAATTTTGGGTTTGGAAGTTTGTGTCACCTTCAGAGTTGTGTGCCCTGGACAGCTCTACAGTGACAGTCGTTCAACTTTGGTGAGAGAGTCTGAGTTTTTTCTTTTTCGGCAAAGTTAATGACCTTTCTTAAAACAGGAGCCATGAAGTACCTGTCTGGACTCAGGCTGCTGCTGTTTCTGAAGGTTTGGGAGCTGTGCTCAAGCTGAGTTGCTTGGATCAGACCTTATATTGAGGGTTGTTGGGTGGGTAAGCCTGCACATATGCAGTTTGCCCATCTGTTCACAGAAATGGCCTTTAATATTGTTTTTGATGAGGTTGGCTGTGGCCAAGAAGCTCATAAATGCTGCAAACACATGCTTATTCCTTATGGGAGCCTCTGAAATGTAGTGATTTTGGTTTCTCTTTACCTGCTAGTCCATGTGTGATTGGATCACATGTGATTTCTGGCACTTTTCAAATGGTAAGTGGATGCTTAACAGCTGAAGATGCATGGAGTGTCCAGTACCAGGCTACTACAGTGCTTCCACCTGGAAGAGGAGGGTGGGTTACACTGTTCCAGTATAAAGATATGGAGTCTTGAATACAGATAGTTTGGAAATACCTCTTCTGCCATCTTTACCTTGCCATTCTGGCATTTTGCGAAAGTGAGTTTCCAGTAACTCAGAATTGGGCACAGTGGTTCACCAGCAGGTGTGTAGAGGCTTGAGATGAACTCCTTAGTCAGTCCAGGTTTTAAGGATCCAAGTTGGGGTGAATGTTGACTTAACTGCCTTGAGTATTCTTCCCTGAACTTGCTCTTCCCCCTATTTAAATGGATGGCATTAGTATTTATTGAATTTAAAGGGACATCTGAGTGAACTTTTATTTTTGTTAGTCATTTGTGCATACTAGAAGATGGTCTTGGGACAGGTTGAGTCTGTATTTCCCAGTGGCTTCTGCATTTTCTAAGGGTGGACTGCAGTGGGAAGAAGTCTAATGCCAAGAATGCATTCCAACATGCTGCAGAGTAGGAAATTTGATCCCTAAAATGTTGACTTAGTGTTGGTTATGGTACATATTAGAAATCACTCAGTAATCCAGGACAGATTTTTGTCGTCCTCCAGGAAGTTAATGTTGGTATGAAATACTAAGGGGCTTTGGGCACTGGGCTATGTGCTCTGCAGGCCCAGAGTGCTGCTTGAATACGAAGAGGAAATGTGCCATGTGCTTTTTTTTTTTTTCTCTTTTGCATTTGGGCTTCCTTATGGCTTCATTGCTTCTGGGTTCTTAAGTCTGCAATGTTAGGTATTAGACTTCCTCCTCCCTTGGCACTGGCATGTTCATGATTTTTTTGTGGCTCATCACCAGCAGCCAAGATTTTTGTATGCTTTTCCCTCTTAAACTTGTTAGCTTTCAGCTTGCTTGTTTATAGACGTCTCTGTTAAAAGGAACTCCCCCCTCAAGATCTAGCACCAGCATGACGGCAGCAGGGGAGTTTAGGGATTGGTGTGATATTTGAAAACCCATTTGCTGTGTGCTTAGTGTTTTTATTTTGCCTCCTGTTTTCCTTGAGGTCACAACTTGCATGAGTGCATCTGGGTCCAGCTGTTTATTCTCAACTGACTGGTGCCTGGTGTACTTTAACTTTAAGAAGAGTGTGAGTTCAGCCACGTGGTAGAGGATTAAAGGCTACATCGTGCTGGGTGCTTCCTTTTAGAGGAAACAGATATGTCTTTGGGCTCTTCTTGCCCAGTGATTTCCCCTCTCTCTCGGGTAGACCTTATTACAGCTTTCTGTTGTTGTTAGAGAACAAATCACCTGAGCAGAATGCTGGGAATTGGTTGCTCTTTGTTACTACATCTTTTCTGGTGAATACAGATGGCTTTTTCTCTTGCCTTTTGGACAAGATTCTGTTCTGGTTGGAAGGTGATGGAGCTTCATGGCATTAGTTTAGGAGTGTGAAACTCTTGATTCAGATTTGGATAACCTGCCTTTTGTTTCCAGACTTCTAACTTTTTACCTGTTTAGGAATCTGGGCTGCCAAAGATATTAATAAGGATTTGGGGATCAATTCTATAGGTAGTTTGTCCACAACTTTGTCCTGGGCCAGGGGTAGGCCAAGGACCTCACTGAGTTCCCTGTTTTCAAGTGATGGTGTGTTGGGGGTGAATATTAATGATAATTACCATGTAGTTGAGTACTTGCTACATGCCAAGCACTATGCTTGGGTCTGTCCATGAATTTCTTTATTTAATCTTCACAATCATGAGAGGTGGGTTCTAGAGTTATTCCTCCCACTTTACAGATGGGGAAGTAGAGTAAGAATGAGAAATTCGCCCTAGGACAAAAAACTAGTAAAAGGTAGAGTTCAGATTTGAATCAAGGTTTGTCTGATTCTCCAGAGCTGTGTAACACTATAAAATACTAAGTTTGCTTCTCCAGAATAAATTATTCAAGCACTAGACCTCGTTGGGACATTATTTTTTGCAATAATCTAGAACTCTTTTTTTTTTTTTTTTAACTATTTATTTATTTAGGCTGTGCCAGGTCTTCATTGCGGCATGCGAGATCTTTAGTTGCAGCGTGCATGTGGGATCTAGTTCCCCGACCAGGGATGGAACCCGGGCCCCCTGCACTGGGAGCTCAGATTCTTAGCCACTGGACCACGAAGGAAGTCCCTAGAACTCTTAAATGGGGTGAAAGACTGAAAAGCCTTTAGTTACAGTTTGACATTATGCCTAGATTTCTGTCCCATCCATCTCTTCCATTTAGAATTTTATTTAGGTTTTTGATGAATGTCTGTATGATCCCGATGGTAAGAATTGGCAGGATTTGGTCCTTAGGCCCTTTTCTCTTTGAGAGTGGGGATAGAGGTAGGATTCAGGCTCAAAGATAGAGCCCTTCACTTTGACCTAAATGAGAGTAACTTGCATTATGAAAATATTTGCAGAGTGATTTTACTTTCTAGAACTTGGAGCACTCACTGGAGAGATGAGGATTATTGTCTTAATTTTCCACTTCAGGGAAGTGAACACGTAAAGGTTAAGTGCCTCACACAGTTTCATGTCAGAGTCAGCTCTAAAAGCGAGGTTTAAAGTTCCCTTAGGCTGTGTGACTTCAGGCAAGTCACTTCTCTGAATCTGTATCCTCAACTTTATGATAAGGAAAAATATCTACTTGCAGCTGTAGTAAACGTTAAATAACATATATGTAAGTATTACTTGTTATCCAATAAAATTTGAACACAGCTCCTAGTTGGTAGAGGCCTCTGCTTGAGAGGGGGTTAGAATTGAGTGGTTAAAGACAGACAGCATTAGTCTGTGCTGAATTAAAAGCTATCCCATAGTTTTTACCTGGACCCATAGCATTTTTACCTGGGCCCTGTTTAGAAATGCAAATACTCATCCAGACCTACTGAATCCAAAACTCTGGCAGTATGTTTTGACAAGACTTCCAGGCCACTATAATGCACACTCAAGTTTGACAACTACTGGATTTATGCTCAACTAGGCTACAGAATATATCTGAAATACCTGAGGGGCTTCTTCCAAATTATACCAAAGGCTAATTTTCAGATGTATCTGCCCTTCCCATGATGTTGAAAGTGTGTTATTGGTTGGAGAAAAGGTTAAAAGTGCTAGGGGTTGGGGGAGAAGAAAGAAAATACTTTTGAGATGGATCTTCTATACAGTAATGACAAACTCTGTTTGTTTATAGGACCTGGGGACTCCCTGCCCTCCACTTCTCTTTTAGCTCTTTGGTGGCGTAGCATGAGGATGGTTCTGGTTTGATGAAGGGGGAAAAGCTCATTTTAGGGTGGTGGCCCATGGTGGCCTCCAAGTATGACCAGTTGAGAAAACTGCCCAAAAAGTCGTTCTTGAAAATGCTCCTCAGAGGCTAGTATTTGAAACCTTAATTAAATGCCATGATATCCTTTCTGTTCGTTGATGGCCAGCTGATCTGAGAATCTGGTGGTCTCCGAGTAGACCATTCTTAATGACTTCCCTCTATCTCTCATCCCCCACCCCTCAGTGCCCCAGTGGTCACCTTGAGTTTTGCTGTGATTCCTTTCCTTGTGTCCCTTGTTGTGAAGTCCTAGTAAATAAACCCTCTAAGAAGACTTCTGACAAGTTACCCCATCTCTGAAGTGGATGAGGTCTCTTTGAGGAATGGACATTTGAGCCAAAACCTGTCCCTAGTTGTATGACTTAATAAGGATTGTGCTTGGCACAGAAATGGAAGTTACAGAAATGGTCAGATAATAAACATTAATAATGCAAAGACCAAGTGGAGAACCAGTGTTGTAGTTCATGGGGGCTTTCTGAAAACCTGATGTGGTTTCTGAATCCTTCCCATTAAAAACATGTTTCCTGTACCAGACCTCTTTTCCCTCCTGCCTGAGAAGGGAAGCTGTGATCACTGTGACCTGGCTGCGATGAAGGCAGAGGCTTCCAGGAGGCAGTATGCTGACAGTTTGATCTGTGATTTGATATTTGTATGTACAGACAATACTCTGGTAGTCATATGTTCCGTGTGTGTGTTTTTGTGTCCTAGGCTCACTTTATCATCCCTCTGCCATTCAGCTTTATTTTCTCTCTGTTCTTGTTTTTTTCCCTTTTTCAGTCTTTCCTTTGGTTTCTCACTCTGTTAGTAGAATGCAAAGCACATGGAGACCTCAGTAACTTTAACACACCAGAGCTGATAAAATGTCTTAGGAGAACCGGAGAGGCAATTTATACCACTTTCAGATCAACATCATTTCGGTGAAGATTCCTGGTATCTGCTTACCTCTGTTGGAATGGCCTGGCTAACTAGAGGCAGGACGTGTCTTTGTCTAATAAACTAAGAAACAAGTTTCCTAGTTGATCTCTCCCTCTTCTCTTTTCTCACCTTATTGCCTTTGGTCTGGAGACTTTCTTAGCCCTCCTTAATCTGTTTTGGGGGTTCTGTTGGTCTAAGATTTGTAACATTCTTGTTTTTCTTTCTAGTCTGTGATTTGAATTTTCTGCTTTCCCAGTGCAGCTTTGAATTGGCTTCTTTAAAACCCCTACATAAAACCTCAAGTGACCAATATGTGGTCTCATTATGGTATTTTGGGTTAAAATAAAATGAGATTGAGATTGCCTTATTCAAGGCACACAGAATTTCCCTTTGGTAAATGTGTCTGGGTGAGTGAACACAGCAATCTCAAAAGAGTGTATGAGCCAAAACAGACTGGGAGGGGGTACGGATAAATATTAGCTAGATTTCCGTAGCTTAGCATGCCAAGTATTCATCCCAATTTGATTATACTGGCCAGAGATAGCAGGAAAGACAGCTGGTAACTTTGGTCTAGTCTCATGCATTTCTGGTATAAATGATGAAGCCAGGCTCTTCTGTACGCATTTGTGTGGACAGTGGTGTAGAGGAGGTTGGTACCAATGTACTTTTGGAGCTCTGAAAAGGATAGGAGAATCTGTAGTACTCTATGGCTTTTCATTCAGGGAACTGCTGACCTTAAAAAAACCTGAGGATTTGGAAGCATCTATAATCTTAATAAGGTTGGCTGTGCCCTTGGCCATTCTTTAACTTATTTTATTGTGCCTGTTATAGTGGACATAGGGGGACCAAGGGAAAGGCTGGCATTTTTGGGAAGTGGTCCAGGGCAGCCCTAGGAATTAATGAAAGTGCCATGGCTGCTGCTTCTCAGTGTCTTTATCAAAATATAGTACTTGATTGGATTGATTACAATCAAAGCATGATGGCAAACAGATTCCCCTACTGCATGTAAATCAAGTTCCTTCAGCTAAGTGATGTCACAGAAACCTTTTTCAGTATAGAAGGAAAAACTGGCAGAATGTAAAACTGTGCACTTAGAGAAATTTAGAACCTTTTTATATGACCCATGCCGGACCAAGTTTGTAGTTATAGATAAAGTAAAAGGAATGGGGGAAAAGAGAGCTTTTTAAAGGAGAAGGCACGGAGGCCTTAAAGTTTTTTGGCTAGAAGCAGTTTTTGCCTTTGCCTTTTTTGTCTATTTTTGAGCAGTTATCTGTAAAGCAATTTAACATATGGAAGAGGGAGTAGTATTTTAGAAACTAGGTCAAAAGAACTAGGTGTGATTTAGAAGTGTTGTCTTTACTGAAAAGTTGATATATACTCTCTTGGGTAAAGCTCTGTTTGAAAGGCTATGTGACCCTTGCCTCTCCATGTATCCCTTAAGTGTACCATATCAATTTCTGATAAATGACAAATAGGTAGGGAAGAAAATGTCTAAACCTACTTAGTGCTTCATTCTTAATCTACTCAGTTGGGCTGTGGTCCATCCACAATAAGGTCCTTTCCCTAGTAGAAGCACCAAAGGATGGTTTGTGGGAGGAAATACTTTTTTCTGATGTCAACCCATAACACCTCGTGTGGGTAGTCAGGTCTGTATATTGTTAAGTTTTTAATTATTAAGCATATACTGGAAGGCAGTATACCAGCCTATTTTCCTTGTATACCATCAGGTTTTCTTGGACTTTGATCATTTGCCCCATTTCTCAAGAATTTTCAGGATAAGAACTTTTTTTTAGCTCACGTAATTGTCCAGCCCTGTTACTGAAATATTGTCTAATTTAAAGCATACAATAGTTGGGACTTGCCAGTGTAAGAAGTCTTGTGGCAAAACTTTTTTTGAAAAACCTGTGAGTACCTACCTACCATTTGGCAGTTGCTTACAGTAATGTAACAGCTACTTAATGAGCTTCTACAATGTATCAGGCAACAGGATTCATAATGCCATGGAGTACTTTCTAGTAGGGAAAGATATAAATAAATAATTACAAATAACTATATAATTGTAATTAATGCACTGGGGAAGTACCGCCTTCAGTAAATTATTTTCCAACTATTTCATAAAGTGAATTTTTATTTATGATTACCTTGGCTAGTGGGTGACTTTGTACTGTTGGGCTCTTGGGATAGGTACCAGTCACTTCTGATTCCCTTTCCCATCACTGCTCCAGGGTCAAGTGTTACAGGAAATTCTCCATCTCATATTGGACTTGTAATGGGCTAGAGTCCATTGTTTCTCAGTGAGGCTCTTCTTTGTGTGGAGATGCATTGCAGGACATTTGACATCCTGCTCCCCAGGTAATAAATGCCAGTAATACCACAGAATCGCTGTGATAACCAAAAAGGCACTTTCGTACATTTGTTTCCAAACGCTTCTCAGGGGCTAGTATTGCCAAGGTTGAAAATCGTTGGGCTTTACTGTCAGGATTCTTGGAAGGAGCTATTGAACAAATTCCTTTGGGAGAATAGACTGAAAGTAGGTAGAGCTTGAGAACTGGACTGGTCAACCCTTTTGGTGTCTAACTTGTGTGTGTGTGTGTGTTTAAGTCTTATTTTTAAAAAATATTTATTTATTTTTGGCTGTGTTGGGTCTTCATTGCTGTACATGGGGGCTACTCTTCGTTGCAGTGCACGGTCTTCTCATTGCGGTGGCTTCTCTTTGTTGCAGAGCACAGGCTCTAGGTACATGGGCTCAGTAGTTGTGGCACACAGGCTTAGTTGCTCCACGGCATGTGGGATCTTCCTGGATCAGGGCTTGAACCCACGTCCCCTGCATTGGCAGGCAGATTCTTTTTTTTTTTTTTTTCCTGCGGTACGCGGGCCTCTCACTGTTGTGGCCTCTCCCGTTGTGGAGCACAGGCTCCGGACGTGCAGGCTCAGCGGCCATGGCTCACGGGCCCAGCCGCTCCATGGCATGTGGGATCTTCCCGGGCACGAACCCGTGTCCCCTGCATCGGCAGGCGGACTCTCAACCACTGCGCCACCAGGGAAGCCCGGCAGGCGGATTCTTAACCACTGCGCCACCAGGGAAGTCCTGTAGTATTCTTGTTTTTTAAGTGGGTATTTTGAAACTGCGTTCAGCTCCATTCTGCTTTTTCTCCTGTTGAGTATGGAGAGAGGGAAGTAATTTATTTGATTGTTAGTTAACTTCTAGTTGACCATTTTGGGTTTCTGGTCTTGAGTGTGTGGGACCAGACCTGGGTCTGGTTTCTAAGCGTTATTGCTTAGAAATTTGGGACTTGTGTAGGATGATAATAGCTAACATTTTGGGTGCTGGAGGATATAGCAATCAAACAGACACATACCTTGTATTCTAGCCTTGTAGCTTATATATTCTAATGTAGGATATAGACTTTAAACAAGATAAATAAGTAAAGTTTAGCATATAGTATGCTTAGTGATATGTGCTCAGGAGCAAAGTTAATCAGGGATCAACTATAAGAAGTGTGCAGGATTGAAATCTTAAATGGGTACACCAGGGGAGGCCAAAATGTGATATTTGATGTGAGAGAGCTATACTAACACCTGAGAGAAGAAAGAGTATTCCAGGTGGAGAGATGAGTGAATACAATGACTCTGAGGCTGGAGCATGTCCAGCTGGTTTGAAAAACAATGTTTCGTTTTAATGTATTAATTTATTTCATTCAACCCTGAGGGTGCTACTACTGCCCTCTCTATTCTGTTGATGTAGAAACTGAGGGACAGAGAAGTTGAAGGCATTGTGGAGGCAGAGCTCTTAGGACTTACTGTGTTGAACCAAAGCATTTCCTCTCAGCAGGAAAGAGGTGAGGAATTGCCAAGACCTCTAGAATTCCACTTTCTCTTTCACAGTCCCCTTTCTTTTCCTCTTTTAAAGTAGGAAAGTTTGGGATGTCTACCTTCCCGGAGTTTATGTTCTAGTCTAGGATACAGACAGTGAACAAGGTAAATAAGTAAAGCATATAGTATTGTTAGTAATAGGTGGTCAGGTGAACAAGACAGTCGGGGATTAAGTATAAGAATTTGGGAAATCTTGGCTTTGAGAATGCTGCTTATTTGGGAATCTGAGGTCCATTCCTGGGTTTTCTCTATTGGCCAGGCACTGCCCTCTTCAGACCATAGGTTGGCTAAGGAAGCTGAACGTGCATCTGAGTTCTAGAGTCATTCTGTGCTGGAGATGGGAGGAGATTTGGAGGGAGGCCATGCAGCCCAAATGCTCCCAGACTGGACACGAGAATTGCCTGAGGAGATTCCTGGCCCCATCCCAGAGCTGCTGATTCAGAATCTAGAGGGCGGGATTCAAGTGTGTAGCTGAGGAGGTTAGGTACAGCCTGATTAGTGCCTGCCCCACTCTCCCCAGTTGGTCAGAGAACTGGGATTGAAACTCAGGCATTCTCTCAGTCTAGTGTACTCTTTTCACCGTGTTGTAATGCTGCCTTGCTCTTGAGATTAAAAAGTTGTAAACAAGGGGATGTTTAATTTTATCAAATGGCATTTCATTCTTGTTTAATCATTGTCTTGGGGCCTTACTGTTTTATATATTATATACCTTGGTTTTAAGTAGTACCTGAAGAATTCTTTCTCAGGAAGGTATGTGTCTTTCTTAGAGGCTTTTGTAATTCATTGGAAATTGGGAGAAATTGGTTAGCTAAGTTTGGTCTTCCGAAAAAGTGATCATTTTTGGAAGAGCACTTTCTCTTTGAAAGGTGGCTAATGAAAATGCTCTGGATGAGAAGAACTTTATCATTTGTTGGGGAATTTATTACTTTAATGCTCTACTTGCTTTATTTGAAGAGCTCTTTCAGGACCCAACGAAGAAATAAAGAAATGCCAGCCACCTGGTTGTGGTTTTTCTGTCACGCCTCTTCTGGGTGGACAGCTGCGAGGTGGTTATTACGGTTGGCTCTCATAATTTGTTTGAGTTTTGTGGAAGATTCAGTGACTTTTCCCCCTTTGGTCTCTTTTTTGTACCCTTAGTGAGTTTTTTTCTGATTTTCTGGTCTGGAAGGATGGAGCACAGTAGCCTAAGTATCTCTGAGCTAGGGAGAGAGCCAGGCATCTTGTCTTGTTCTCTATCACTTTAGAGACAGTGTGGGTTGGAAGGTCCTGAGTCTGCTGTCAGGTTGCAGCCCCTCCTAGGAGTTCGGTCAGCTTGGTGCTTCAGGTCATGTCTTTGAAATGGGCTCTTTCTTAAGGCTGCAAAGGGGAATGTGCCCTGATCTTCAAGAATCATTTCTGTAAACAGAATGGGGTAGATAGAACTTTTAATTGACTTTGGGTTTTTTATTTATATTCAACTTGGACACTTACGGAACTTTTTTTTTTTTTGCGGTACGCGGGCCTCTCACTGTTGTGGCCTCTCCCGTTGCAGAGCACAGGCTCCAGATGCACAGGCTCAGTGGCCATGGCTCACAGGCCCAGCTGCTCCGCGGCATGTGGGGTCTTCCCGGACCGGGGCACAAACCCGTGTCCCCTGCATCGGCAGGCGGACTCTCAACAACTGCGCCACCAGGGAAGCCCTCCACTTACGGAACTTTGAAAGAATTTTTTAAAAAACTGTCTCTTTCGGGTGGTAGTTGTAAACTAGTTGTTGGTAATTCTTCTCTCACCATAGGCATGTGACCAGGTTGTTGAGAACTGGAATGAACTAGAACTAAAATGAAAGAATTGTTTTCAGTCTCTTGTGAAGTAGAAAAATGGGGTGTGATTCTCAGGTTATGAATGATAAGAAACATAGGCTGAGTGAGTTGATCTCCTGGGTCAGGTGTTGGTATATCTGATGAGAGATTTTTATTTTCTTATCATCAGTATAGCTTCAGGAAATCGTTAGTGATTTCTCTGATGAGGCCAAATAGGAAGTGAAGAATCTCTTATTATTCTGGGTCACATAAACAGTGGGCACATGACTGTTTAAATGCAAAACAAAATGAAAGGAAGGAATCTCCTTTTTTGGTGGTGGGGGGGGGTACGCGGGCCTCTCACCGTTGCGGCCTCTCCCATTGCGGAGCACAGGCTCCGGATGCGCAGGCTCAGCGGCCATGGCTTACGGGCCCAGCCGCTCCGCGGCATGTGGGATCTTCCGGGACCTGGGCGTGAACCCGTGTCCCCTGCATCGGCAGGCGGACTCTCAACCACTGCGCCACCAGGGAAGCCCAGGAATCTCCTTATTTTAGGAGGCAGGGTCTGGGGATAGAACTAAACACAGGTTTCTGGGCGGTTTTTCCTTGATTGGGGTTGTGCCCCTGGACCAGTCTTCAAAGCCATGCAGTGTACTGGAGGAGTGAGAAGAAACAGGACGAGGATACAGATGTCTGTGTGGCTGGGGAGGGGGGCACTATGAGAATGATTTATGCTGGTCAGCTCACGTGTATCGGGGTGCAAAGGGTGGTTCTCTCTATGGAATCTACTCTGTCCTTCCTCAGATCTGAGTGTGGGGCCACGTGGAGCTTGTGGAAAGCTGAGAGCACGTTGGTTGGGAGAGGCCTTAACTTTTGTATTTATCCCTCCCTGGAATGCTCCTCAGTAGGGGAGCGTCCCATAGGGGAACTGGATCAACAGCTGCCGCCTGTCCCTGTAATCACAGGAAGCCAAGGCTGGGTGCCTTTGTATGGGAGCTCCACAGCCAGACAATAGTTTGTGCTGGCGGGGCCATGTGGCGAGTCACGTGACCTGGGGCTGTTTTCTGCCGGGGTCCTTACCCATCTGTTCTTTCGGCTCTTTCTGGGTTATCAGGCGCCAGTCCAAGTCCTCCCAGGCAGCCAGCTTCATGGCCAGAGATTACGAGCACTAACCTTCCTGGCAGGGGTGGTGTGGCTTCGCGTTTATGCAGATTAGCCATGTGTTTCTCACTTCAAGGCGTTCCACAGGAAAAGCCTTTTCCTGTGTTTGGCTCTCAGTGGGCGGTTCCCTGCTTACTGTACTGGGACTCAGCAAGCAGCAGGCGTGCACGAGAGGGATCACAGTACACTGGCCCCCTCCCATTCCACCTCCAGTGCTACGTCACCACAACACAACCGCTCGAGCTCTCATACTGTTGGTGTCATTCATTCGGTGCCAAGATTGCTTTAAAAAATTCCCTTGGCCCCAGTTCAAACAGGAGTACAGCTGGGATGTGTTAGATTTTAGGCAGTCTGCCCTCAATTTGAGATGAGTTATAAATAGCAGTGCCGACTTCCTTAACTACCGCTCTCTGAGGTAAAATGCAGGTTAATTACTGTGGGAATCAATTAGGTGGTTCTTTTGGTTAAAGAGCCTGGGATGCTTTTTTTTATTGTTATTATTAAAAGTCATACAACAAATCTGGCCAGGAATAAATTGAAAGCGCAATGAGTAAGAAATAATATTCTAGGTTTCTACTGGCCTCAACTAGTTGGCATTTAGGGTGACAGGACAAGTGGTAGTCAATACTTCTGCTTTCTGATGGACACATTTTTGGCAGCCCAGTCCATCTCTCTCCAGTCATGTTCTTGCTGGTCCTTGGGTACCAAATCTTGCTCCTTTGGTTTGCCACACGGTCACTTCCTTTCTGCATCTTTGGATTGGGACTGAAGCCTGGAACTTTCCTCAGTTGGACTTTTATTTCAAGAAAATTAAGAAGTTTCTCTTTCCTGGTGCCACTGCATGTGGTGTGGTGCATTTCGGTGAACAGTATCTCTCACTTTGAAGTTGGAGTCCCTGGCCCCGCCTTCTCTGCTCTCTTCTCAATCAGTTGTGATCAGAAGTTGGAGAATTTGAAGTCCAGTGTGTTATATCTCAGCAACCCCTTAGGTCGTTATGGCTTTCCTTGGTGCAATAAGAAGTTGTAAGGGATTCCATTAGCCCTCTGATCTGGAGGGGCTTTTAATTCCATTTGCTTAGAGCAGGGAAACTCTGTGCAAGTGGTTAGTCTGTAAGCTGTTTGTTCTGAATATATTCAAAGGGACCAGCCTGCTAGGCATCGTTGCCTTTGATGCCTAGGGAAACTGCAACTTTTGATGCATTTCATTTGGCAGGCAGTTTGTAACACGTCCAGTGATCTGGAAAGAGATAAGTGGTGAATAGAGATGGGGGTTTTCTTATGGCTCTTTTCCTCTTTTTTATTTTTATTTTTTATGAATGCAGGAGAGTATATAGCAGGGGGCCTGACTTCCCTGATCAAGGGGGCAGCATTTTCCTCTCAATTATGTGTCTTTGTGGCAGAGCCTTTGCTTTTGAAGTGTAATCACAGTAATCTACTCCTGTGGTTTCCCATTGAAGGGATTTCCTCTCTGTCTTTCCCAGAGTGGAATCTCTGGCTCTTTGGTGTTTCCCATCCTCTGCCTTTTCCTTGGTGCCTGCAGACTGCTGATACTGGCTTTTCTATCTTGTATGTAGTAGGGCTTTTTCTGGTCTGAAATTGCTACTTTCCCAAAAAACTGATTAGTGAAGATTTAAGGCCCCTTCTCTGTTATGAAAGATTGGAAGATGACATTTCATCTATAACTGCAAATTACAAATCTTTCACAATGGTTTTAAATGTCAGAAGTGTGAGTTCAGTCCCTGCCTACCTCCCCTTCTGATATGAGCAGATGTTTAACTTTGACATGAGACCAGAGTAATCTGGTTGAACTGAATGTATTTTACTTGCTAAGCTGTGTATTCCGTTTATTATAACCCTTTAGTGAAGGGAAGGGGTCAGAAATCTGATGTCCAGGAAAGGGAAATGTCTTAATTTCATTTTTTAGAATAAGAATTTTTTTAACTTGCATTTATTTTTAGTCTGCAAGGAATTTCTAAAGTTAACTTGAACCCTTTAGTAGCTGTCCTCAATTGGGAGTGCAGGCACCCTGATGTGAGAGATGGGGCGGGGGTGGCGGGTAGGGGGCAATAACTTGCCTTTAGCCTTTTGTTTCTAAGCAGTGTGTTTGTGGATGCCTGTGTGGTTTGAAGACCTCTCTGGTTATAGGAGAGAGGCACTTGAGGATGGCACTTAAGAGTCTCCTCAGAGGTGTGCTCATTCTTCTGCGACTGTTTGTTCTACCCTCCCCTTTGCTTTTTCAGTTCAGTCCCCATTTTTTTCTGCCCTCAAAGTCATAACCTGGTTTAGGGTTTAGGGGTGTCCCTGGCCCTTTGGATAGGTGGTTTAATCTAGGCTTTCTTCCCATAGTATCCCCTACCCACTTCTTAAAGTAGGGCAGCCGGGCACAGTGAAGTTCCTGAGCCCTAGTTCTGCACTTGGGGTCTTTGGGGGGACTTTGAAGATGAAATACCTGATCTCCGATTTCCGAGAACTTAGTCTCGAGAGATGCAGTCAGTTAGCTGGACAACTAAGTGCTAAACCTATGATTCTGACTGCTTTTACAATAGGACATTTAGAAGTGTGAAAGAACAGAATGTGCTAAAGAAGTGGGAAGTGGCTTCATGTTGAAGGGTTGGGTTTCTGCTGGTGGAAGCCATTGTGGACAGGAGGGCAGGGCAGGGTACTATTGCGTAGAGCTGGACATATGGGAAGTCTGGCATGAGGCTGAAAAATGCGTAGAACCGGAGCACTGTGGCACACTTTAGAGCCAGGCAGAAGCATTATTTATCGTTATTGATAATAGCTACTATTCATTGGGCGTTTAAGTACCAGGCACTGTGTGAAGTGTGTTATGTGCATTTTATGTTTTTTGTTTTTGTTTTTGTTTTTTGGCTGTGTTGGGTCTTTCATGGTGCTCGTGGGCTTTCTCTAGTTGCAGTGAGCGGGGGCTACTCTTCGTCGCGGTGCGCGGGCTTCTCTTGTTGCGGAGCACGGGCTCTAGGCGCACGGGCTTCAGTAGTTGTGGCACGTGGGCTCTAGAGCACAGGCTCAGTAGTTGTGACGCACGGGCTTAGTTGCTCCGCAGCATGTGGGATCTTCCTGGACCAGGGCTTGAACCCGTGTCCCCTGCATTGGCAGGTGGATTCTTAACCACTGCGTCCCCTGAGAAGCCCCAGTTATGTGCATTTTAGTTAAAGAATTGATGTGCTCAAGGTCAGACAGTGATAAGAGTTAGGATTTGAACCCAAGTCTGTCGATTTATTACTTTCTTTGCTCTTTCTGTTTGATACTGTACATGATGTAGTAGGTAGGAAGTTTGGGGCTGTTGTTGAGCAGGGAGAGGTGAAAATGATCTGTGAGTGTTGCTCTAGAACTGTGCAATCCAATATAACCACCAGCTACATGTGGTTATTTGAATTTAATTAAAAGTAAATAAAAAGAATTCAGTTCCTCAGTCACACTAGGCATATTTCAAGTACTTAATAGTCACACAACACAGAAAATTTTATTGGGCAGTGTTTCTCTAGATCACTGGTTCTCAGCTAGTAATATACATTAGAACTAGGGAATTTCCTGGCAGTCCAGTGGTTGGGACTCGGCGCTTTCACTGCCGTGGCCTGGGTTCAATCCCTGGTTGGGGAACTAAGAACTAAGATCCCGCAAGCTATGCATTGCACCCCCCCACCCCGCCAATCATCCAAGGATCTTAAGGGATTTAGGGGGAGGGAGCCCAAGCCTTTCTAGACCCACTAAATTGGAATCTCTAGGGAGAGGCCCAGGCATTCGTGAAGCTTCTCACATCTGATCTGTAGTTAATAGCTGCTGCTCTAGAAGCTCCATAGTAACCATGGTAATGACTGTCCCTTGTGTGTTGAGGAGATCTAGACTGACAGAGATGCCCAGAGTGGGCTGGTCTCTGTTCATCAAATGTAGTCTCTTCACCTGGGGGCCACATGGACAGCAGCTGCAGTCTAGGATAAGATGAGGATCTCCTTGTTATTTGCGGCATGACGTGGCTGTGTAAGCCCCTGAGCTCTTTGTAGGAGAGAATGGCGATGTTTTGGCTCCATTGCCAGGTGTATCTGGAGAAGACCACATGCTATTTCTTACTCACTAGTTCGGTTGTTGAATTTGAACTTCCTAAACAGGCCCAAAAGAATCCACGTGGCTCCTAAGTTATGATCGGGAACGTTATTGGAGCTTCTGATACAGAGGCAGGTCTGGGCAAAAATTGTTTTGTTATGATTGTTGGAAATAGCACTTTAATAATATTGACATGTAGTAGTGATTTGGGACACGGTTTTACTATGATTCTCGTAGCTTAGAAACTTGGGAGGTTTCATTGTTAACCTTTTAAGGTGAGATTTCAGCTGCAGCCTAAGAGAGAACTTTGTTTCTTTGTTTCTGCTTTTTTTCGGTTAGTATTTAGAAGAATAGTCTCTGTGGCTTTTTATCTTATCCATTTTCCTCATGGCAGCTCGACTTCCTCATTATTATAAAACACTTAGGTAGTGTGCTGCAAAAAAAAAAAAAAAAGTGTGTGTGTGTGTGTGTATATATATATATATATATATATGTACAGAGAACCAATTGTTTGAGTGTTCCCCTCCCCTTATTTTGGAGGAGTTTGTGTTGTTGTTTTTTTAAGGTTAGAATAATTTATTAATTATAGAATAATAGAACCAGAAGGGACCCCAGGTGTAATCCAGGCCAGTGGTTCTTAAAGTATGGTGGTCCCTGGACCAGCAGCATCAATATCACCTGGGAACTGCTATAAACGCATATCTTAGGCCCACCCCTCAGCCTACAGAATCATACTCTGGGGATGGGTCCCAGCAGTGTGCGTTTTAACAAGCCCTCCGGGTGATTCTGATGCATTCTGAAGTTTGAGAACCACTGAATTCCTTAATATCTACTCCCCATCCCCAATTTAAGATTCAGTTTTCAAGTTTTACGTCAGGTGCAGGCCTACTCGGCAACTTGGGTGTATCTATTTAAGTGCTTAGAGGTACTCCCTCCTTCCCTTCTCACCACCAATAGATATAGGTAGGCATCTCTGGGAGGGGAAAGTGTGCTGGGCCTCTGTTCTGCGTAGCTCCAATAAGATAAAATTATGTCAGAAAGTGAATGAGTTGACTGATCCTGTTGCACCACAAAGAGCTGGAAGTTATGTTTGTAGCCAAATACCTATGAGCTTTGAGGTTCCATTATTGGTACCTCTGCATCTTGTTTTTTAGAGAGACATAATCTCTACCTGCTTTACACCCTCAAGCTCTTGAATATTAAAGGAGGTGAACTTTTCAGTTGAGTTGTACAAGGCTCTAAGTAAATTCAGGGTCACAATTCCCTCAACAATTGTAACTTAGCTATGATACCCAGTTGGAAGAAAGCATAAATTTAAGTCCTCGTGCCATAGCACAAATGGGCTCTGGATGTGCAAGGAAATAAGTTTCCACTATTTAAAGAATAAAAACATCTAGATGCTTGTGTATTTGAATTCCCTACCACAGTATTAAAGCATCAGTTTTGGTGTTATTGAACAGGATCACGGCAGAGTATAGCAGCACCATCCCCTCCCAGCTGAAGGGCCTTTGTTCTCATTTTTCTGTACCATAGAGTACGTGTATTCATTGCTCCACACCTGGCCCGTTCCTTGGATCTCAAGTAGTACCACACTTATAAAGTAGTATATAGCTTAGAAGATGCTTTCACAAACTGGTGGTGTTTCCATTTTACATATGACAAAATCAAGGTTCTGAGGAAGGTTAAATGACTTGCTCAAGAGTTACCGGGTCTATACCATTACTTTATTTCATAGTAACTGTTTTCCTCTGTGGTATACAGACCTGTTTGCCAAGTTTTGTGTTCATTTTGGCTAGAGGACATCAAAGCTTCAGGTTAATGAAATGCTCTTTATTTTGTAGCCATCCAGTCCAATGGATCAGATGGGCAAGATGAGACCTCAGCCATATGGCGGGACTAACCCATACTCGCAACAACAGGGACCTCCATCAGGACCGCAGCAAGGACATGGGTACCCAGGGCAGCCATATGGGTCCCAGACCCCGCAGCGGTACCCGATGACCATGCAGGGCCGAGCGCAGAGTACCATGGGCGGCCTCTCTTATGCACAGCAGGTAGATGTTGACTCCGATTACCTTAATCCTTGTTGCTGTCCAAGATCTGGTCTTCAGCTATAGAATCAGAATGTGTCTTTGGCTTCCAAACCTCTTGAAAGGAACATAGGCCAACTGACTCAGTTAGTTTCACTGTGCTACGTACAAGGCCAAGGTTGTGGTCACCATCGCATGTATGCTTGAAGGAAAACTGCTCCCTGGCCACCTGCTATACGTATCTGTCTTCTTTGACCTGGCTGGCCTGCTTGTACCCACTGAATGGTGATCTCTGAAGGAAGTGGGAAGAAAGAAAACGGCAGTGGCTGAGCACCAATCCACTGCTACCAAGAAAAACCACTCATACCATGTGCCCTGGGGAGAGAGGAGGCCCTTCATGTTCTCAAGGCCTTCAACATACAGCTGTCTGGTTTAAAGTGAATGTTTAGGAGGGACTGGGAGTAGCAGGAAAAGGGAAGATTGAACAGTAAAGATGCTAACAGTGCTATTGCACATGTTAAGATTTTACTCATCTCCTTTTATCTGACCATCCGCACCATCATCTTTTTATTGCCATTTTTTGTTTTGACAGCATTTTCTACCATTTATATGTGAGTGATACTCATACTGAAAATGGTGAGGGTTAGAATATAAGACGTAACTTTACTTCTAAGACTTGAAAGCAAAGTATGCCCTTATATAAAATCACTTTTTTTTTTCAATGAGAAGATGGAGGAGAGTTGGGAAGGATATTATTGGTCTTTTTTTTCCCCTCCTTTTTGCCAGATGTGTCCCTGGTGCCTAGAGTAGTGCCTGGTACAAGTAAGCAAGTAGGCTGTCAGATACTTTTTGAATGAAGACTAAATGAAAAAGAGAACCAGTGTAGTTTAGTGATTGGCATACCATCTGGATTACTAAACCCTAGGTTTTCAGTCGGCTGAGCCAGGCTGCTCTTGACTCTTGGTTGTGGCTAGGATACAGATTCCTAGTACTTATAAAAACAGTCTAGGCCATGATAAAAAGAGTAGACTCATTGGTGAAAACAGCTGTTCTTGAACTCTTGTAAGTTGACCAGATTTTTATTAAATAGTGTAAATTTTCTGCGAATGAATGTAGTCCACTTAAGAACAAACCAACTAGGAACCCAGCCTGGCTGTCCTTCCTGGCTCAGTTTAACAGGGTTGGTAGGAAAACCCTGGGCCTTCTAAATGTGAGGCTTGGCTTGCCGGCTTTTTATACCCATCTTCAGGGCATGGCTTCTGACATAATCACCTTTCTTCATCCAGAAGGGTCAGTGCTAAAAGTATCCTTTCCTTTTACAGATTCCACCTTATGGACAGCCAGGCCCCAGCGGGTATGGTCAGCAGGGCCAGGCTCCATATTACAACCAGCAAAGCCCTCACCCCCAGCAGCAGCAGCAGCCCTACTCCCAGCAGCCGCCATCCCAGACCCCTCACGCCCAGCCTTCATATCAGCAGCAGCCTCAGTCTCAGCCACCGCAGCTCCAGTCCTCTCAGCCTCCGTATTCCCAGCAGCCATCCCAGCCTCCCCATCAGCAGTCCCCAACCCCGTACCCCACCCAGCAGTCCACCACCCAGCAGCACCCCCAGAGCCAGCCCCCCTACTCACAGCCGCAGGCACAGTCTCCTTACCAGCAGCCGCCACCTCAGCAGCCAGCATCCTCGACGCTTTCCCAGCAGGCTGCGTACCCTCAGCCCCAGTCTCAGCAGTCACAGCAAACTGCCTATTCTCAGCAGCGCTTCCCTCCACCACAGGTAAGAGGCCCCTTCCTCATGCCCTTCCCTACGTGTGACCGCAGACTTTGGGGGCTGGTGTCATGAGAACTTGGCCATACAAAATTGGTTCTCTAATTGAAACTAATAAAGATATACCTGCATAAAAACCTGTAGCTCTCCATACTCATGAAATAGGGCAATGGAAAGTTGCATAGGCAGAAAAGAAATAAAGATAATGGGACTGATTTTTTTTTTCTTTTTTTTTTTAACTCAGAATTCAGAACTTGAGCATCCAAGTTAGTTTGGTCTTTGTTAAAACAGTCGCTTTGGGAGGCTGTACTGTACATTCATCCAACTGCCATTCCATTCTGCTATTGCTCAAAATATTTTGGAGCCCTTCATTTGAAGTTGCTGTCAGAGCTGACATCACATTCTTTAGAATAGTCTCAGTGTTAGTAAATCTCTTATTTTTTTGAGAGTGGATTTGATTTTGGGAAATAGCTAAAATTCATCTGTAGCCATGTCTATGAACAAGGTAGGTGATAAAGTCTAAAAATAACAATTTGGGCTTTATTCTTTAAGGAGCAAAAAGAGGAGAATGACTGAGTGATGACAGGTCCATTAAAGATTTTGTGCATTGGTGGCATTGTTGGAATAAATATCTTTAAAGGAAGCAGTACTCATTTTAATGCAGAGGTCCTAGCATGAGTTTTTTGTTGGTGTTTTTGAATCAGGTGGTCTCACTCCTTGATAGATATAACTTGTAGTTAGCTAGACTTTAGCATTTATCCCCAAGTAACAGCTTTCTGTGGGTGGTGATAAATGGTCAAGAGTGCCATCAGAGAGTCTTAGGTCCACTGTTGACATTCTTTTTTTTTTTTTTTTCTTCTGTACGCGGGCCTCTCACTGTTGTGGCCTCTCCCATTGCAGAGCACAGGCTCCGGATGCGTAGGCTCAGTGGCCATGGCTCACGGGCCCAGCTGCCCCACGGTATGTGGGATCCTCCTAGACCGGGGTACGAACCCGTGTCCTCTGCATGGGCAGGCGGCCTCTGAACCACTGCGCCACCAGGGAAGCCCCACTGTTGACATTCTTAAGAGCCACAACTTGTTTTTTTCTGCCTTTGGATAATATTGTGTGTGATGGGCAGTCTCTCACACCTAGCTTCCCCTGTTGAAGAGAGTCTCAGGCCTTTCATCATGAAGCAAGCTTGCCTGGTTTATCAATACCAAGCTCTCACAGCTTTTGTTTTTCTTGTTTTAGGAGTTATCTCAAGATTCATTTGGGTCTCAGGCATCCTCAGCCCCCTCAATGACCTCCAGTAAGGGAGGGCAAGAAGATATGAACCTGAGTCTTCAGTCAAGACCTTCAAGCTTGCCTGTGAGTATTTCTGCCATCCTCTAAAAGGTGATGCGGGCAGAGAGAAAAACAAAGAAAACCAGTTTCTGATTGGATGTTTTGGTGGTATTGAGCTAAATGAATGATGAGCTATTCCTTGAATTCAGACTCAAAATTCTGAATAGGAATTTATGGACTGACCTTATAGAATGTCTGTTTTGGTTGCCTGCCCAGGGAGGAATATGTGTGTGATCTCTGTTTAGAGATCTAAACACTTTTAAAGTTTTTTTGTTTGTTCATCTTACTTTTGAGGGCTTAACTTTTAGGTGTTTGTCTGAGCGGTAAGCTAGGAGGTAGGATCTGGGGTGCATTCAGCATGGATTGCCACATTGAGCATGGCCGAGTAAAAGCAGATTTTCTAGTTGTTGTTTTGTGTGAATAGGTGCTTTTGTCTAGTAGAGTTTTTGGTGCCCAGATGCTTGATTAGTGTTTATAGAATGGACTGACAGTATCCTGAGAAAGACAGTGTGGTCTGCTGATTAAGAGCATGGGCTCTACACTCAGAGTTCCTGGGTCTGCATTTTGACTCTGCCGCTAACTCTGGATCCTTGAGCAAGTCACTTAACCTCTCCATGCCTTAGTTTTTGCATCTGTAAAATGAAACTCTTAAGTACCCACTTCATGGAGAGGTTAATATTAAATAAGTTAATATAAAGAGAGTCCTGGTGCTTGTAGGTGCTCCATAAATGTCAGCTGTTATCATCATCATCTTAGAGGGACTATACTTGATACTCAAAGGCAGTTAACACCAACTATTAAATAGTAGGCTGGTTCTGGGAACATTTACCTTTGGTCTTAGCTCTGCCACTACACGTAGGCAAGTCACTTAGGCTGGGCACAGGAGTAAAATGGGGTGTTCTGAAATCTAGTAAGACTGCAGGTAGCAAACCCTTCATTACAAATGTGGCTTCAGTTTAGGAAATGGAAATTCAGCCACAGGTGCAAATAAGATTCTTTTGAAATTTTGATTCTACTTGGATTTGAAGCTTGTCTCTTCATTTATTCTGACTTTGGAGAAAATGGTTTTGGGATCTTTAAGGAATAGGTGGGAGGCAGGAGCTCACTTCATCATGAAGCCTCCATGGCTTCCCCTGAAGATCTCTGAGCCATAACCTTAGCAGGGCAAGGTCTGTGGAGTCCCTCAGCACCTGTAATTCAGGCTTCCCAGGCCAGGATGAATAGCTATTGTCAGATGGGACTTCTGAGACTGTTGGCTTTCTCAGCTGAGGAACTGGGGGAGGAAATGTCTGAATAAGGCAATCACTCTTTGTTCCCTTCTCATTAATGTCTGTTGCAATCCTTTTCTGCATCCTGAACTTCACTGGAATGTGCTTTTTAACCTGATTCAGTCAGAACTGTGTAACCACTCCCTCATCATCTATGGTCTGTGGCTAAATCTGGGTGAGGTACTATTGTGGCAAGAATCCAAATTGGTGGATTTCTACCAGTGCTGTAAGTTGCTCCTCATCAAAAAGTTTCTGCTTGTTTCTAGTGACCTTTTGATTGGCCTGTATTTGATAGTTTTTAGTCCTGAGAAACCTAGCATACAAACATGTAGTGTGTCTTTTAAGGGTTGAGAGCCTTATACTGTTGAATCCAAGAGCTTGATTTGACCTTCTGAAGTGAAGACACTGGTAGCCTCTTGGGCCCAGGAGAGGGTTGTTCCTGGGTTAGCCTATCACAAGGAGCATTCCCAAGTTCAGGCTTCTACTGTAGATTCATACAAATGGGTCATTTGCTTTGTAGTAGAAGCTCCATGTGAGAGGTGAGCAGGCTGGGTTATTGGCATCTTGTTTGTTGAATTGCTTTTTATCCCTCTGCTACTTGGACAAAGAAACAAAAGGTGGTTTACTCTTCAAAATTTTGGTTTAATGCCAGATTTGCCTAGCCAGGCTGGGGAAATAGTCACATCTGAAGAAGGGAAAAGGCTGGATTCCCTGCAAGGGGCCCACTCCTTTCTTAAGCAGGAGTGTTAAGGGAACCTGAAGTTCGCCTGTGAATCCCTCCACTCAGCACGTGTTTGTTTGGCTCCAGAGCAGATGCTGTGCTGACTGGAGGGCAGCCCCATTAGTGTTCCACATCCCTCTTTTCAACCATTCGCCTTTCCGGCTTAGCCCTAAAGGCATTACAATTGTGACCCTTGACTTAAAGGCTCAGTATGGTTTCTGATCCTGATTATTATAAAAATTAGATTCTGAGGAGTTTTTGCTCAGCTATTAATGCCAAACCATTTAGCTACTATTATCCTGATTATGTTATCCCTCTATTAAAACCTCTCAATTATTTTTCATTAATCTTAGAATAAAATCCAAAATCCTTATTATTACGAAGGCTATTCTCCGCCCCCCTCCCCGCCCTCCCTTTCTGATTTAGTAGGTCTGGAGTGAGGTCTCATAATTTGCATTTCTAACAAATTCTTGATGCTGCTAGACCAAGGATTGCACTTTGAGAACCTCTGCTTCATCCTTTTTTACTCTCTGCCCTCTCTCGGTTTCTGTAAGGCCCCATGCCTTTTCTGCTTCCAGCCCCTTGCACACAGTCTTCCCTTTGCCTAATACACTTTTCCTCCTAACTTTTCCCATTCATATTTCAGACTACATCTTCAAGATCATTTCCTCAGAAAACTCCTTCCTAATCAAGCTTCAAAACTCAGCTTAAATAACTTCTATGATGCCTTCACTGACTAAAGACAGTTTTTTAAATCAATCAATTAATTAATTAATTAGGTTGTGCTGGGTCTTAGTTGCGGCAGGCAGGCTCCTTCGTTGTGGCATGTGAACTCTTAGTTGCAGCATGCGTGTGAGATCTAGTTCCCTGACCAGGGATCGAATCTGGACCCCCTGCATTGGGACCACAGAGTCTTAACCACTGTGCCACCAGTGAAGTCCCTAAAGGTAGTTTTTATTATTTTTTTTAAAAGCCTGCAATATTTAAGGTATACAAAAAGGTATAAAAAATAATTAGTTGCCTGAGTACCCATCTTTAGAAACCAAACCTTGCTGACACAGGTAAAAGCACCTTATATAGCCCAATGGGATCACTTCCCTAGCCTTGTGCCCAGAGAAGCACTATCCTGTATCTGAGGGTTTTTTGCTCCATCTTGCTAGAGTATTTTGCTGATACTTCTACATTGTTGGGTCTTTTCCACTAGACAGAAAGCTCCTGGAGGGTAGGCATTGTATTATTGACCTCTGTGCCTATAACACGTATTGCATTATACCCAAAACCAGTGGTTTTCTACCTTGGCTGCATGTTAGAATTACCTGGGAAGCAAATGATTTTTAAAACCAATGGCCAGGGTTCACAGAGTTCTGATTTGTTTGATATGGGGTGAGGCTTGGGCTTTGGTATGCTTAGAAGCTGTCCTGGGTGATTCTGATTTACAGCCCCTGTAGAGATCCACTAGTCCAAACTATGTCAGGTTCCTTTACTGTAATAGACCATCTTAGTGCCCATGCTTCTTGTCAGTGCTTATCTCAAGGGTAATTTCAATTACTTATTCCAAGCTTAGTGAGGGTAGACTTGCTTTGTCTTGCTCAATGCCATCATAGTGCCTGGCATATAGTAGGTTCCAACTCATTGAACAAATAAACCTGAGCA
Source organism: Mesoplodon bidens (assembly GCF_964165515.1). Lineage (NCBI taxonomy): Eukaryota > Metazoa > Chordata > Mammalia > Artiodactyla > Ziphiidae > Mesoplodon > Mesoplodon bidens. Next base: position 166,068,972 of record NC_138177.1, on the reverse strand, counting down.
GATTCACTGATCATCCAAAAAGTGTATGGCTGACAGGGGACAGCGTGACCATATTACCAGATTGTTGTTTTCACTGCTAGTGCAAGGCGGTTATCACAGACTGTTATGGGAATGCCCAGATTTCATTTTAGAGGATAGATTAATTTATTTGTGCTTCCTGACAGTGGCCTTAGGAAGAAGTGGGGTTGGGGTTTGTCATTATCTTATAGCTACCACTTCACCTTATGTTAAGAAGGTTCTTGGGACTTCCCTGCTGGCGGTCCAGTGGTCAAGACTCTGTGCTTCCATTGCAGGGGGCACGGTTCAATCCCCGGTCAGGGGAAATAAGATCCTGCATGCCACACAGTGCAGCCAAAAAAAAGAAAGAAAGAAAGAAAGAAAGAAGGTTCTTGTAAGGGGTGGGTGAGCAAATCTCTAGGTGTTTCATTAAGTCTTCAGTTTTCTTTATTTTGGGTCAAAATCTGTAAGGGAGTCATCTGTAAATTGGTTTCTGACTTTTGATTATAGTCATTTTTGAGAATGACTTGGAGTTGCATCTTGAAAAGCTTCTATTTAAGTGATTCATTCAAGTGTATGTGGTTTCCTTGGAGTAATGATTGCTTCCCAAATTTTTCTTACTGCAGCGCATTTGTAAATTTACATGTTAGTCTTGAAAGTGTACCTGGGATAGAGTTTCCATTCAGTGGTGCAAAATGGATATAGGATTAAAAGCCTTGATCTGGTAGAGGTTAGCTATATCACTGCTTCTCAAACTTCAGCATGCATTAGGAATCATCTGGAGATCAATTAGAACAAGATTACTGACCTCTACCCAGAGAGATTCTGATTCAGTAGTTGTGGGGTAGGACCCAAGAATTTGCATTTCTAAGAAGCTCTCAGGTGGTGCTGTAGATCTAAAGACCATACTTGAATAACAATGAGCTTTGGTAGTCCTTTGAAAAGGGAAGAAAAAAATGACTAGACTAGGAAGCCACAGCGGCAACTTGAACAATAGTGGTGACTTACACTGTCCTTTGACTCTTGATGATCTGGAGGGAAGACTGTGGGTTGAAAATGAAGGAGGGGAGACCTTGGGAGAGACAGACTGCCTGCAGCTGTGCCCCCTGCAGTTTATTCCGAGGTTAGGGCAGCCCTTGCGTTGCCAGCACAGCCTGGGAGCTCTCAGCTCTGTGGCACTGATTGCTAGATCCCTTGTATAAGTTGTTCACCAAATCCTAGTCTACCTCAGAAATGGCTTTTAAATCCCTTGTCCTTCCTCATTGCCTTTCTTTCAGGCCCCCATTATCTCTCACCAGGTGTTTTGCTACAGAGTCCTGACCTGTTTCTTTTCCTTCCAAGTCTGTCCTCAACATAATCACCAGAGTGATCATCTTAAAAAATCAAACTTGGCAAGTTACACTATTGTTCTAAAACCTCTGGGTACTTGCTGCCTGTAGGTTTAAGCCTAAGTGTGACATACAAGTTCCTTTGTGATCTGGAGGATTGAGGATATTTTAAAAAGGAAAAGAAAAGTAGGTAAGTTCCCTGTCTTACCTGTAAAACCTGGCACCCTGTTTGCTGTGGTGGTCATATAGGAGGCAGAATACTCATTAGACAAGGGTTGAACTTTGATGACTTCTGAGGTAACCTAAACTCTTAAGTTGGTGATTCTGAATATGACATGGTTGCAACCCTCAAGGATCCTCCTCTGTTTAATTAGTAAAATAGATGGAAGAATGTGTGCCTGAATGTTACAGTGAATGCTATCAGGGCTTGGTGAACTCAGTGATCCATTTATGTCTAAATAATAGAGGGAAGACATCATGGCAGAAGTTTAGTTAGAATGCAGTAGGTATGGATGTATTGGGGTGGTTGGAAAGGAAAGTACAGCCTGAGCAGAGGCTAGGCGGGGGTAGGATGCAGTGTGGATGACACTTAGGAGGGCTGGTCAGGATCAGGCTTGCCGGGGTGGGGAGTAACAAACAGGATGGAAAGCTAGATCACAGGGGCTGGAGCTCTGGTGGGATAAGTGAGCCATTTGGATCTGATCTCATAGGCCTGCAGATACGTAATTAGGGCAATAACATGATGAAATTAATGTTTTACAAAAATGATCCATTGGTGTGTAGTATAGTTTGAAAAGGGGATAGTCTGCAAGCAAGGGGATAAGTTAAACCGTTGAAATAGTTCTGGTGTTCAGTGGAATTCTACCCCTCTGTCTCATTTACGTAACCACCTAGTCTTAGTTGTGAGATGCACAGGAAAGGATCTATAGAACTGAGAATAAGTGCATTCTACTGGCTGGAAAATTTAACAATATTGTATACTGGGTTGGGGCAGGGGTGGGGGGATCTCATTGACGGAAATAGAAAGGTTAATAGGAAAACTCATTTTTGAGGAGAAGTTAAGTTCCATATAGTGAGATATTGAAAAACAAATGCTTAGTTACTAGTTGGAGATAGGAGACTGAAACTTGGGTAAGAGCTGAGTCTGGATAGAACTTGAGAGTTGTCTGCATAGTGGTTAATAGTTAAACCATGGAATGAAGTTAAACCATGGAATAGTTAAACCTCCCAGACCATGCAGCATGGAGAGAGGAGCCAGATGGAGCCCTGGACAATGCCTGCGGTCACTGAGTAGAAGCACCCAACACGTAGCTGGAGAGATTGGAGGGGGACCAGGATTGTGTCATATTTCCATGTTTCTGGAAGCCAAGGAAGGGACAAAGATGGTGTGCATCTAAAGTATTTTCAGGGAATATAAAGTTAGATTTGTCATGAAGCAGGTTATTGGGATCCTTCGGAGGTAGGGAGAAGACCTAATTTCTGAGGGCTGGAGGGAAGGAAATGAGCAAGGGAAAGGTGTAAGGGTAACGAGCCCTCTTGAAAGGCATGGAAGGGGAGGAGGCAGCTGAATCGGCCTGAATTCCTTAGCTTCATCTCAAGACCCACATGTGTACAAAGCAGAGAGATACAGAACGGTGAAGTTGCTGGCAGAACATTAGGAACGTATAAACAGGCACATCTTTCAGGAGTTGTGAGAGAAGGGAATCAGGGACACTGGGTTAGCTTAAAAGGGACACTATATATCCTTGACTGAAAATGTCTCGGAGACTGCCATTCAAGATCTCAACCATATTTGTTTGCTCTGGTTAGATAGGAGTGGAAGTTGTTGATGCCAGGAGTGAGGTGAACAGGAGTAGGATTTTTTCCCCCCACCCCGATACGCGGGCCTCTCACTGTTGTGGCCTCTCCCGTTGCAGAGCACAGGCTCCGGACGCACAGGCTCAGTGGCCATGGCTCACGGGCCTAGCCGCATGTGGGATCTTCCCGGACCGGAGCACAAACCCGTGTCCCCTGCATCAGCAGGCGGACTCTCAACGACTGCACCACCAGGGAAGCCCAGCAGTAGGATTTTTAATGTCTGTTAAATTATCTAAAGACATTGTATCGCTTGGGTTTCCAAGCCCTTCTTTAGATTTCTACTTAATAACAAAGTAGCTATTAGCACTCATGCTTTACTACTCAAATCTTGAGAGCTTGGGTTATAGTGATCTGGAAAGAGGAAATGGGAGGGAACTCTTGTAGAATCTGAATCTTAGAGGGCAGGAGTGAAGCCAGGAAAGGATCTACAGCCAAAACGAATCTTCCTGGAAAGGCAGGAATTGAAATGTATTAAGTTGAGTAATCACTTCTATTTTACATAAGAAGAAACTAAGGCTCGGAATTGGGATTTGAATCCAGTTTTCTCTGATATTTTAGATGAAATATTTCCTTTAGCATCCCACCCAGCAGAGGAAATTCATGGACAATCTGATTCTCTCTTAATGTTTAGCCAAAAGCCTGAACCCTTTGTCATTTAACATTTACTAGATTTGCCCTAAAAGAAGAGTATAAATGTATCTCCATTTCCCTTTTTTGCCCAGACCTGCCTGTGATGGAGGCATAGATGAGTTGGGAACTGAAGGCACAGGGAGGAGTGGGAGAGGGACGATGGCCAAATCTATAGGTCAGGCCTGCTGGAGGAGCTGACCAACTAGGGAATCACCGCAAACAGTGAAAAGTTGACAAAAGTGGTTCTTTGGTTTCCTTGTGTTGTGTGGGAGCCTGTTCTGTGCCTTTAAAAAATTTTTTTTAATCTATTTTTTAAAATATTTATTTATTTATTTATTTGCCTGCGTTGGGTCTTCGTTGCTATGCACGGGCTTTCTCTAGCTGCGGCCAGCGGGGGCTACTCTTCATTGTGGTGCGTGGGCTTCTCATTGCGGTGGCTTCTCTTGTTGCAGAGCACGGGCTCTAGGCACGTGGGCTTCAAGTAGTTGAGGCACGCAGGCTCAGTAGTTGTGGTTCACGGGCTCTAGAGCGCAGGCTCAGTAGTTGTGGTTCATGGGCTTAGTTGCTCCACGGCATGTGGGATCTTCCCGGAATAGGGATAGAACCCGTGTCCCCTGCATTGGCAGGTAGATTCTTAACCACTGCACCACCAGGGAAGTCCTTGTGCCTTTTTTTTAAAGCAGTGTCCTGATTAATGCTAAAAATGCTAAAACTTTAATCAGTTAGGTCCTTGGTACTGGGGAAAATGTGGTCTATTATCTAGCAGTACAGTTATCACCTGGGAGCTTGCAAGAAATGCAGATACTTGGGCCCCACACTAACTTTATTGAATCCAACACTGTTAACAAGATCTCCAGGTGATTCATGTGTCTTATGGTTCTGAAGCAAGGAGGAGTTAGACCCTGAAAGCTGAGAGTAATATTTTCAAATAAAATATCATGCCAGAGACTTTGGAATACAATAAATTTTACCGTGTCTAGTAAACCAGTTGTTTTGTGGGTGCTCTGGGGGCCCTGACTCCCTGTGCCTACAGTCCAGATGCCATTATGGGGCCATCTACAGCTCCCAGCATACCTCTGCAACCTCATCTCTGGCCACTCGCGTGTGCCTTAAGCTCCTCACAAGCCGTGGTCCTTCCTGCCATTGTCCTTTTGCTTAAGGTGTGTGTGTGATCTCTGCTTCCCACCCCCCACCCACCCCCACCTTTTTTTTTTTTTTTTTAATGCCCAGCAAACTTCTACTTTGGCTTCAGAACCTAGCTGTGAAATACCTTCTCTGGGACTTCTTCCCATTTTCTTCATGTTGACGTAGCATTATGCTGGTACTTCTGCTTGAGTACTCAGGCCTGTGTCTAATACCTGTGTTAGGCAAATACTTAGTAAACCTTTGTTGACTAGCCCCTAGGTTCTTGCTACCTACCTGATCTTGGGGACCAGCTTTTTGTTGTCTAGGTTTATTGGTGAGGGGCTGGGGGGTGACAGAAATTCTCTAAAGGCTTAAAAAACTGGAATGTTTGAAGGATTTTAATTTCACACTGTTAGTGTTTCCTTTCATCACATTTCGTGGTAAAAGGAGGCAGGACCAACGGTTTTTGCCTAGGTTTTTGATGGCTTATTTTTAAAGGGATAACAGAAATGTCACTAGCAATTTTGGTACCCAGAGAAGCTGGGCCATTCTGAGGTTGGTGACCTGTTTTCTTTATATCTGACTGTGTATCTATGCTTGCTCCCCTTGAATGGTAATCCAGGTGCTCTTAGAAAGTCTCAGAAAGTAAATCCCCACCCCCTCTCACATATCTGCCCAGACTGCTCAGAGCAGCATGTACCCTGTGTGAGTAGCTATCCCTTCTCTAGAACACCGGTTCTCTGGCAGGACTAGCCAATCTGCTTCTCCATCTTAGTCACGCTGCTTTGGCCCTGATACTGCCTGGCGCCTGCTGGAGCCTGTGCTGCTTGCAGCAGATTACTGTATGCTTGTTCCTGGGCCCGTTTCCTGTTTCTATTCTAGTTGCTGGTGGCTCAGCTCTGCTTCCTGCCTGTGTGTCTCACACAGATTCCTCTTGCTGGAACCTTTTGTTTTCTTCGGAACAACTTCATTCTGAAAACTAACTGAGCCTTACGTCTAGTGTGGTGGCTCCTGGGCTCAGCGTTACTGAGGACTGGTGGGAAGTGCCCCATCCCCACCAAGCATATCACTTGGATTTGACCGTGTTTTTCAGTTTGTCCCCAATCCTGCTACAGGAAGCTGGTGGTTCGTTACTTCAACCAGAAATTGGTATAAGAAGATAAACTGGGATCTTGTAGGCCAGATGTATCTTCAGTCATTAGCAGTGCAGGGCTGTCAGGACTGTTGTGCCCTGGTTCTTTACCACCTGGAGTATGTAAAACATATTTCCTGCTGCTGAGGAAGACAGTTGGTACCCTTTCTAGCCCAAGCCCAGAGAATACTTCTTTGGGCTTGGGCAGGTAATGCTATCCTCCGCAGAGTAAAAGCTTACAGAGAATATAGGGATGGAAAGGAAAGCATGTGCTGACTCAACCTTCCAACTTATGTGAGCAGTTCAACACCCCTCAGAGCTTAGAGTGGGAGGGAGAAAGTACAGGAAGGTTGTAAAAAGGGAAGAAGTGAAGGAGGTTGTCTTGGGCAAATGTATTTTAAAGTTCTAGGCCTCCCCATCTTGCCCATTTTTCCCCAGAAGACTCTGACTCAGGGAATATGCTTTGTGAATAATTCTCTTCTTTCTCCTTCACAACTACTCTCTTGGGATCGTCTGACAGTACTGTGTCAGATAGAGTGGTTTCTACACTGAACCTAGGCCATGCTAAACCCTAGGTATGTTTAATAGAGAAGGATTTAATATAGGGAATTGGACTTAAAAATTGTTAGGAGGATTGAGGGAGCTTGCTCTAGGCTCGTCCTCCAGGAATCGGGATCTAGACCTAGATTTGACCCACCAAGGGAACTCCTGCTTTTGAGTCACTATCAGATTGAGTCTAAATCTGCTATCTAGGGATCAGTAAGCTGGAATCAAGAAGCAGCAGCTGCTGCTACCAGAACCAACACCCAGTTAACTGGAAGATGAAACCAAAATGCTCCTGTAGAAACAAGTGAAGGAGACAGAAGTATGATCACTGCCATACTTTGATCTAATCTTGAGTCTGATTCTAATTAGCAGAACCTGAATTATAGCCAAAACCTATCTGCAGGGATTCTGGGAAATGTCGTTTTTAGCTTTTTAACCTCTGCAATCAGGAAAAGGGTAGAAGGAAGTTAGCATGAGCTACTCCACAGAATATTCACCACACTTAACACAAACACCACCATCCCCTCTCACCCCACTCTTTACATATATGAGGAATCCAAGACCCAACAAGGTTAAAGGACTGGCCCAAGGTCATTCAGTAAATGAGAACGTGGGCTTCCCTAATAGTGAAAGCCCATTGCTTTTACAATTAGGACAAACTCCTATAAAGGGTGAGTAAAAAGCTCCTTTAAGGAAAGGAAGAGTGCCATATTCAGAAAACAGACTTTGGGGACTTCCCTCGTGGCACAGTGGTTAAGAATCTGCCTGCCAATGCAGGGGCACGGGTGCGAGCCCTGGTCTGGGAAGATCCCACATGCCGCGGAGCAACTAAGCCCGTGCGCCACAACTACTGACCCTGTGCTCTAGAGCCCGTGAGCCACAACTACTGAGCCCGCGTGCCACAGCTACTGCAGCCCACGTACCTAGAGCCTGTGCTCCGCAACAAAGAGAAGCCACTGCAATGAGAAGCCTGCACACCGCAACAAAGAGTAGCCCCCGCTCGCCGCAACTAGAGAAAGCCCACGCACAGCAATGAAGACCCAACGCAGCCAAAAAAAATAATAATAATAATAAATAAATAAATAAATAATTAAAGAAAAAAAGAGAAAACAGACTTTGTCTTCCATATTCTCTTCTCTTTGGGGAAAGGGAAGGAGGAGGTATGGAGAGATGTGGGGTTGCGACTTCTAGGCAAAGGTAGTGATACCGTAGCTTCTGGATTTGGGTCTCCTCCATAGGAAGATGTAGGAAGCATTTACTCTGGAAGAAAGAAACCTCAAAAACTAGAATTTCGGGCTTCCCTGGTGGCGCAGTGGTTGAGAGTCCACCTGCTGATGCAGGGGACGTGGGTTCGTGCCCCAGTCCGGGACGATCCCACATGCCACAGTGTGGCTGGGCCCGTGAGCCATGGCCGCTGGGCCTGCGCGTCCGGAGCCTGTGCTCCGCAACGGGAGAGGCCATAGCATTGAGAGGCCCGCGTACTGCAAAATAAATAAATAAATAAAATACAACGGGAATTTCTTGAACTTCCTGAGTCAGCCTATGAATGAACTCAGCTGCCTAGGTGACAGTAGCTTTCCTCCATCTGTCCCCCCTTCTCCTCCTCTCTTGTTGGTGCTTTTATAACCTGCAGAGCTGTCTGGGAGACTACCTTGGTGAAGTGCCCTGGTTCTGCCATTGTCCTTCTGCAAGGAGACCAAACAAAATCCAAAAGCTAGCCCCTAGATCTGGGATTGCGAAACGGTTTCTTGTCTGTCCGGGGAAGGTGGGTGAGGGGTAGCTTGGGCTTTTTGAACGAAGTCCTCCTAGAAATGCTATATTTACAGAAACCACTAGGGCCCCCCTGCACCAGAGTGAGAATCTTGGTCCAGAGAGGAGGGCCCATAGGTGTGAACTATGTTAACATACCTGATAAATCAAGCATGGAATCAGCTCTGTTGTCTTTTTCTCATATTTCTAAGATATTTGGTGTTCTATCTGAAAGTTGTGATGAAACTGGTATGTGATCTAGTGCTGTCCCTTTGGGGGCCAGTGCTTGATCTCTTGCTCCATCTACTTCTGTGGCCAGAACCTAGTTCTCTTCCCCACCTGGTGTCAGCATGGAATTGGCTGGTATTGTGACAATCTCATTGCTCTGAGGCGGAGCTCATCTCCAAGCTGTTAGCTTGCTTCCCCTTGGCTTTTCCCAAGGGAGCCAAGAAGCCATGCCTTGTTGAAGGTGGGAACTAGAGGTTGAAGGTTCAGACTGAGAGCAGATCTGTCCCTTAAGGCCGGCTTTGTTGTGGGAGGAATACTGACTGTTGTTTACTGAGGTGAGTGAAGGTAATTTCCTGATATTTGAGGGAGGGTAGGAGAGAAACCAAGTTCCAGATAAATTCACTGATGACAGAGGAACTGTCATCAAGAATATTCATTTTTTTCCCTCCTTGTCTTTTGCTTTTAGGACTTGACTATGTCTTTCCCTATGTACAGAGTTGTTTTTTGTTGTTGTTTTTTGGTTTTAAAGGCCTTCAGGGCTGTCTTTTCTGGTTTAGGATTCTATCCATTCCCCACTCTCAGATTTGTTTGTTCCACCCCCTCCCCCCAAATCTTTGGATTTTATCTAGACCCGTAGGTCATGGTAGGGAAGACCACTGGCAAATATAAATTTAGGGCTTTAAATATCAAACCAAGGAGGCCATCCAGCCCCCTAGACCTTGGTCTACGCTGTGTTCAGCACAGTGCCAACTTTACCTTCCCTACTTGTGCACATTACGTCCTCGCTTTCTGGTTGCTGTATTTCTGAGGAGCAGCCAAATGAGGTGAGGCCTAAGGCAGTACCCCTCCCCCTTACACTTCTCAGATCTAGAATTCTGCTGTCTTTTCTGTGTTCCTTTCCCCTGCCCTTTTTCCTATTCTCCTTACTCAAGTTCTAGGATCCAAGCTGATGATCATGATGGAACATGGTCTGTGTGGTTGGCCTTCCTGACAGGGAGTGCAAGCTTGGAGAAAGTAGGGGGTTCTCAACTTCTTTGTCTTCTCTAGCTTTACAGTGCTCATTTCCTGCTGGGATTAGAATAGCCCTATTCCATAAATATGCACTGATCTTGACTGCTCTAACTCAGGCCCAGCTCTGACCTAGTTTCATTTTTTTTCAGATTTGAGTCTTAGCAGCTAGTGACCCTTACAACACGCTGTACACTTTTGGCCAAGAGGTGGTTTCTGACTAGATGAGACGTTCTCTAATGAGAAATGCCTAAGTGAGAAACCTTGGCAGGGGAGGGGTATGTGTCAGAAGGCTGGTCAGGTAGGTAACATGGGTATTATACAGACGTGGTGGGGTCTGTGACAAACTAGAAAGCAAGGTCTCAATCGATCAGCGCCTCTGGGAGTTCTCAGATCTATTCTTTTCACAAGTTGGGAACCTGGATTTTTTTATGTAAAACATCTGAATTATTAGAAAGGTCTCATGGGGATGCTTGGGCAATGGATTAAAAGGTTCTCCGGGGCCTGTGGGTCTGCCCCTGCAGCTCCTTGTGGATTGCCCATGTAGCTTTGGTTCCCTTGAGCTGGTGCTTACAATTTTTCTGGGTTTAGGGGCCAGCTGTGGGAAACACCATCTATCTGTTGCCAACTCTTATTGTGTTTTTGGTGTTTGTTTTATTGGCTTGGGGAGGGGGACGTGCAGGGGAGATGTTGAGCAGAAGCACTCAATGTGATTAAACCTCTAGCCGAGCAGATATGTGGGAGCAGAATATATCGACCCCTGGAAAATCAATGACTGCTGCAGTGGCCGAGCTGCTGTTTGAAGGGGCGCCCACTGCAGGAATGCCGGTAGCCCAACACTCTTTCTTCTCCCCTCTTTTTACCTCAGCGGCGCTCTCAGCCTCCACCCAAAGGGTCAGACCTACCTCAAGAGATTTTGCTGAGGTGGATTAGAACAGCAGGTTCTTGTTTTTTGTAATTAGATTGAAATTTCTCCAGTGACACAGAGCCCCGCCTCCCGACAGCCTCCTTGCTGGACGTTCCTTCCCTGCACTGCAGTTCTATCAAGAGCTCTTATCAAGTGGCTGAGGCCCTTTCAGGATTGCACTTCTCAGTTTTAGGCAGGAGAGTCAGTTCCCTTGATGACAACACCCAAGAGTCCCTCCTTCATTGTGGAGGTCTAGAGTGGAGGTGTGCAGGGTTAGGTGGGGGAATGACCATTAAAGGAAAGAGACTAACAGAGATTGGGTCTAAAGAGGATGCCTTTGAGTAACATTTATCAAGCATTTATAGTCTTTTGTGTGCCTGGCATTTTTCTGGTCACTAATAACATAGGAGAATATAACTCCTAAGGCTAATGAGGAAAAAGGCAGATTCAGCACAGTACCATCAGTCCTGAACATTGGGTCTAGAGGATCTTGAAGGGACTCTGGGCTCTGCCAGCGGAGCGAGGGTGAGGGGTCAGGGTAGTTATACTGTGATTGTGGCGGCTTTGCCCCCACAAAGCTGTTCTCATCTTTGAAGATCCCAAGGCAGAAAACAATTTTAGTCTATAGTTGCTACACCTATAGTGCAACTTCAAGCAACTGTTCTTCCCAACCAGTTCTCTTTGATGGCTGGGAAATGGGCTACCCTGTTGCCTTAGAGGAGAGCTCTGTTGCCCCATTGTTGGAGCATGGCTGCGGGCAGGGGGTTGAAGCTTGCTTGGCTCATGCCCCCAGAAAGGAGTAGTTTGGGAGCTGGGGCTCCTAAACAAGACCCAATTGTCCTGCAGTTTGCAACGGTGGCTGCAGGGCTGGGTGAGGAAGAACGTGTGAAATTATCCGAGATGAGGCTAGGAGCGTTTTGACTTCTCTCTGTGGGCCACACCCTTATGCTTGGTAATAGGATTAAGGCACAGGAGTACCAGCAGAGAGAGATCAGACACCTACTTTCGTGGGACTTAACTTCCTGCTTATCTCCCTAGATTCTAAGTCACTCTCTCCTCCGTCCTCACCCCTGTACATTAAGTATCCTTCTAAGGACCCAGAGGAGAGGAAAAGTACTATACCCTTTAGTATAGAAAAAGTAGGTTTAAATTAAGTGAGTTATAGGTGACAGGGCTGACTTGAAATAACCATGAAAGAAAGTTTAGAAAGGAAGAGTGATTTATAAGGAAGAGTGGCTAGGAAAGAGAGGAACGCATAGCATTGAAGACTGGTCGAGTTGGATTATCTAGTTTTATTCTTTCCTTCTGCAGAAGAACTAGGTGATGCCTAGTGAGGTTAGCCTCTTAGAGTCATGTAGCTAATCACCTGGTGTGTCTGGCGACAGACTCTTGTTGCCTCCCCTTGTCTGGAGCATGGAGCCTAGCCTTTGATAGTGGCAAACTTCCACCTCATGGTGGAAAGAGGGCAGGCTTTGGAATCAAAAATATGGGTTTAGACCCAGTTCTTCTGTTTAATAGCTTTCTCTCCTTGGGTAAGTCATTTAACTTCTGAGCCTCTTGCTGCTTTGTTAAAATGGGGATGATACCTACCTCAGAAGATTGTGAGAATGAAACGTGAGACAGCCACGTACCTTAGGGTTGAACACATGATAGTCACATATTCGTGTCAGTTCTGAGTCCCTTAAAGAGGGAGACACGAAGGGACTTGCTTTATTCCTCTTTCCAACATCCTTTGAATTTGGAGATTTGGTCTCCCAGAGCTTTCTTTATGAAATTTGTTGAGTATATGTAGGGGATTTCGTCTTGGAAGTGGGCCCCTGAAAAGCATTCTGGAGACAAGAAGAGTCTGACCTTTCTCTACTGTGCATTTCCCACCAGGCAGCCAGAAGGTACCAAGAAGAAATGATTCATTATCGCCAAAATAAAAGCTTGTAGAAAAAAAGAAGTGGGAGTTTGGTGAGGGGTTTTTGGGAACTTGGGGTGGGGGTTAAGAAATAAGAGTTCTCTGAGCCTTTCCCAGAGCAGTTTCTTCTGTTCCACACAGTGAGTACAGTCCAGGCAGGAGATGGTGCTTGGTCCTAAGCTGCAAGGATAGTTGCCAGCCTCTGTGTCTTTTCTTTCCCCTTCCTTACCACCTGCTTAAATCCTGACTTGGAAGTAAGAGGCAGCCTCTTCTGTGTGTTGATTCGTTCTTGGCATTTCCGCCAGCACCGCTACCGCTAGCCTGCTCTCAAGGGAGAGATGGCATTTAGTCTCTTGGACTAAGACCACTTATTAGAACAGCAGAGCAGCAGTCCTGTAACTCTGGAGTCCCTTCTACCCTGGGTGGGTCAGATCGCCCATCTTTCCATTTAGCAAAGACTGAGGAGAAAAAAGAGAGAATTATTGTACTGAATATTTTTTGTGAGTGTTTGATAGAGGTAGCTCTTCCTCTCCTGACCCTTGACAAATATGTTGCTTAAAGAAGGCTTTATGAAAAATCAGCTCTCCCCAAAATGTATTTGCCTTAAGTAGTTCTGAAGTAACTAAGTTTGTCTTTTTCCTTGAAGTTTGTTAAAACTGTTGCCTCCTTTCCTACCATCTGCCTTTCATCAAAGGTTAAGTTTCCCAACCTCTTCTGTGTTCTTCAGGATTTCCTCCCATTCTCCAGCCTGGGAGCAGCCTCCCACAGGGACCGTGGGTCTGTTAGGCTAGGCAAGTATGTGTGTAGAATTTACCTGGGGCGGATGGTTTCCCTGCCAGTAGTCAGCACAACTTGGCAGAAGCTCTTCACAACTGAAAGAATATGAGGACTCCATCTGGGGGTTAACAAAAGCTCTGTTTCTCGAGGATTCAGCCAAATTTATGAGAAAACCCTGAATCTGAGCATTGCTATGAGCTTGTTCTTTAGACTTCCTTATTGATGTTGCTTAATCTGTTCAGCAAAATGAGCTGATGTCATCCTTGTGACTCTGTGTCGGAAGATTGTTTAAGCCCCCCACCCCCACCCCGTAACCCTGATCTGGTATCTTCCTGCTTGAAAATGTACTTAATCAGGCAGCCAGTTCATGTTAGAATTTGTAGCTCTTCCTGTGAGAGCACTGCAAACACCACGCCCCGCCCCCCCCACCCCCCACCCCAGTGAGGTATGGACTGTGTGATTTCGGGCATGGTTTTGTTGTGGTGTGAAGAGGTGTTAGCTGCTGAGTTCTGTTTGTCAGCAGAGCCTGACAGACCCATGCTGGCACTCGCTGGGGCTGGGCAACCAATCACAGCTGGAACAGTTATCGTCATGGAATCCCTATGGGCTTCCTCTATCAGGTCACATCCCAAAATAACATTGGGCAGTATTTCAAGTGAAGAAACGAAGGCTTTCGGGGCTGTAGCCAGCCTGGAGTGTGAGATTCTGTGTGAAATAGTTGGACCTGCTCCAGCGCTTTTGATCTGCATGGTAGATGAGCAATAAAATGCATGAAACACGTTGGAAACACGTGAGGAAATTCTCCCTGGCCCTGCTGCTTCCTTGGAACTGGCAGGGCACTGAGTGGGCTGATCCTCACCTCCTATCTCTCAGCAGGATTATGCTTGGAGGAATGCAAGCCCGGGAAAAGAGATCTTTCCACTTACAGAGCATTGCTACAATTCTTTCAGCAGTCCTCCTAGAAGACACCTGTTAGGGTGGGCTCTTTTGGGAGAACTGAGAACCTGAGTCCTGAAATGCTGAAGGTCACCCCACCAGGGAGAGAGAATAGGGGCTTGGATTGATTGAACTTTGTCTGTGTGATATGTGTGGTGTAGAAAGCCGAACTTGTTAGGCACATTGAAGTCTGACTCAACAACCAGACATCCGGCTTTTTGTGGAACAAAAGACCTGAAAAACTGGCTTTCTGTAGGGTAGAAAGCAGAGGTGTGTCCTGTGCAATAAAAGGACGTGGAGATCAGAGCAATATCTGTTCCTGTAGATGGAGGAGGGAGACTTCTTCTGGAGTCTTCTGCCTTTACCACTCCCTCTCATTTCCCAATAAAAACATTTACTGTGATTAGCCGCTCAGATTGATGGGTATGTCTTACATCTTATACTGCTGTGTGTAGTTGTATCTCTCATTCAGGGTATTGCTGCTGGTATTGCATTTTCCATATGGCCCTGACTGTATGGTGCCGGTAGAGTTTCTTGCAGATGCCCCAGACTCAGATTTGTCACAGACTCAGATTTGTCCAGTCCTTTCGTCGTATAAGTGAGAAAACTGAAGCCCAGCTTGTTGCTAGCTTGCCCAAGGTCACAACTGATAAGTACCAAGAGCTGGGCTTTGGTCTCCTAACTCAAGGTTATGATGCTTTTTCCTCAGTCTATATAGTATCACAGCATAGTGGAAAGAGAAAGAACATAGGCTTTGGGGTTCAGCAGATCTGGGTTCAAAGTCTAATTTCTGCCACATGGCTTGGGCATGTAACCCCGTCTCTGAGCATCCGCTTGCTCCTTTTCAACATGTTAGTGGTGGTAGTACCTACTTCCAAGAATTGTAGAAAATTAAGTAACTCCATAAAATGCCTGACACATTGTAGATGCTCAAATGATAGTTATTGTTAGTATTAATATAAATGATCTGTTCCTTCCTATGCTAACATTCTGGTTCTTAATATTTTTTTAAATCAACTCCCCCCCATGCTGACCAGTTGCCATCTGATGAAAATGACAGTTTGAGAGACTGGCTTCAAACCAACCAAATGAGAGAGATAAGAAGATTAATGCTGATTCTTCCCCTGTGGTTACTCTGTGCCCAGGCATCCCAGCCCACGTGGACTGCTGTTGACAGTGGTTTACTTAGTACTTTTTCTCTACGACCCTCAGGGCACTTTACCAAAACTGACAGCTCTCCTCAGAATGCCTCTGTGAATGAAGGAAGCCACCACATTGCCACCACCGGTGCCTCCAGGGTCCTGAGAGCCCAATCCCAGGGGCTGCCAGTGGTTTTTTTGAGGCTCCTGGGATCCCTCAGGTGGGCTAGGACATTTGCTTGTTTATCTATGGAGAGCCTGGTTTTTAACAGACGTGTAACTGAAAGAGCATCTGTAGGCCCTGCTCTGACCCCATAGCAGTGGTTGGTGGGTTAGTGGGGTTTTTTCCTTTTTATTTTTTTTTGATATATATTTGATATACAATATTATATTAGTTTCAGGTGTACAGTATAACAATTCAGTATTTGTATATGTTGCGAAATGAGTAACACAATGAGTCTAGTTAACATCGTCACCTGTATAGTTACAGAATATTTTTTTCTTGTGATGAGAACTTTTTAAAGATTTCAGTTATACAGTTTTACTAACTTTAGTCACCATACTGTACATTACACCCCCATGGCTTATTTATTTTATAACAGGAAGTTTGTACCTTTTAACCCCCTTCTCTGATTTCTCCCCCACCACCTCTGGCCACCACCAATCTTCTCTGTGAGCTTGGTTTTTGTTCTGTTTTGTTTTAGATTCCACATGTAAGTGAGATCACAGTACTTATCTTTCTCTGTTTGACTTATTTCACTTAGCATAGTGCACTCACGGTTCATCCATGCTGTCACAAATGATAAGATTTCATTCTTTTTTATGACTGAATAATACTATTCCTGTGTGTGTGTGTGTGTGTGTGTACACCACATTTTGTTTATCCATTCATCTGCCGGTGGACATTTAGGTTGCTTTCATGCCTTGGCTATCATAAATAATGCTGCAGTGAACATGGGGGTGCATGTATCTTTTCGAGTTAGTGTTTTGGTTTTCTTTGGATAAATACCCAGATGTGGAATTGCTGGATCATGTGGTAGTTCCTTTTTTTTTTTTTTTTTTTGAGGGACCTCCATACTGTTTTCCATAGTGGCCGCACCAGTTTATATTCCCACCAGCAGTGCGTAAGGGTTCCCTTTTTTCCACATCCTTGCCAATACTTGTCTCTTTTCGTCTTTTTGTTAATAGCCATCCTAACAGACGTGAGGCTTATTGTGGTTTTGAATTGCATTGTCCTGATGGTTAGTGATGTTGAACATCCTCTTTTTTTCCTCCTCAGTTCCTCAGAAGGTCTCCAAGGATATACACCAGATGGAATAGGGGTTCCTCTATTGAAGGCAGCAGAAAGAGAGCAAAGGGGACTTTAAGTTTACCTATACTATCTCAACTGTTTTTACCATGAGAATGTTCATGTTTTACTTGTTTAATCAAAGACAGAAATGTTTAAAACACTTAATTTTTCAAGGCCATTTGAAGAGCTCTTGTCTTAAGGATAGACCTTCAATTCCTGTTTTGTTCCGAAATATGCTGATTTATTTTTCCTCTAAGCAAGTAGCTCTTATTACTAGAAGCTGCTGGTTTGGTGAGGAATGGAGACAATAGGAGGGAATGCTGAGGAAAGCTACTGGTCCCTAAAACAGAGCACTGGGCTGTGGTTTCTGTTATAAACCAGGGCTTTTAACAAGTGGCTTTCAAGGCCTTTTCTGGCCTACACAGTTGGCTCCTCTTGTCATCTTGCTGCCTCTTTGAGTTTACTCTCCTTGGTTCAGAAGCTAGGTGTTCCTGGTACAGCTTAGCCCTCAACGTGGGGAAGGAATCCTCCTCTCTTGGGATGAACCTAGGGCTCTTCATAGCTCCAGGTACTTTAGTCCTTTGAGAGGAAAGAGGCCCTTTGGTGTTACCTAGAGGAGGGCTTCTTGAATTCTCTTCCATGCTGGGACTAATTCTAGTTGCAGTTTGAAAGCATGCTATGGTGTACTGGGTCTGCTTCTTGTAGGAAAGCTAGCATTTTCTGACTTCTCAGCTAACACTGAGAGCTGAAGACAGACACAAATGCACACCTACCTACCTGCCTTGCCTTCAAGGCAAGCTTTGTTCCCACAGAACTCAGCAGAAATACTCCCAGCCTAGTGAAGTAACCAACTGGTTTGCAAAGGTCCAACCAACCTGGATACTTAGGGGAAAGCCTAAGATGTGCTCTTTGACCTCCAATGTTACTGTCCAACTCCAGGGTCAGAATCACCTCGAACTGATCTCTCCAAGGTGAGCTTGTTGTGGGAATAGGAATAGACTCAAATCAGGCCATTTTGGATTTCCTTCCTCTTCAGCTGTGTCTCTTTAAGAGAACTCTTTTCTTAACTATTTGAGTATTAGGGTTTTCACAGACCTGAGCCCGTACCCAAAGCTTTCATTCTTTCTTCAAGGTACAGTTAGTTCCCAGCCTGAAGTTAATGTGTGATGTTGAGCCCATGATATTGCTAGAGAGTGAACTTGGGGCTGGGGGTGGGTTGGGGGTGCATTTCCTGGGGTGAATATTTTTCTTTTTATTTTTTTGCCGTGCCACGCGGCATGGGGGATCTTAGTTCCCTACCAGGGATCGAACCCACGCCCCCTGCAGTGGAAGTGCTGCGGAATCTTAACCACTGGACTGTCAGGGAAGTCCCTTTTTCTTTTCTTAAATATTTTTCGTATTGAGCTCCTGATTGCTAATCTTAGGGTTTACTGACCTAGAGTGAACTCTTTACCGATTAATTCAAGATAAGCACAACCTCCAAATAAATAGCAAATTCTTATTGAAAAACTTAAAACTAGGGGAAAAAACTGGGTTTGTTCAGTTGGCAAACGTTTGTTCATCCCTGTTGTTGGCCAGGTGTTAGGAATGTAGTCCCAGACCCTCTTGGCAGTTAAAGAATTGTCTGTGCAATATATCCCTTTCTTACCTCCTACCCCTTATGTTTTAAAGTATGGTAACTTGGAGTGAGTTCTTGGTAAATGTAGGTTATAATAATTTGATGGAGAGGGGATCTGTGAACGTTGCCCAAACTTGTTAACATTTTCTTATAGCTCCTGATGCTGTCCTGGCAGTGTTTTGTTAAGTTTCCCCGTTGGAAAAGAACTAAAGGCTCACTGAAAGAGCTGCTCTCTTATGACTGTAGAAGTTGGGGCTGGGAAAGAAGAGGAAAATACTAGATGTGCTTCTGGTAGATAGACCAGGGGTCAGCAAACTATAGCTTGTGGGCTAGTTATTTTTAAAAATTAATTAATTAATGGCTGCGTTGGGTCTTTGTTGCTGCGCGTGGGCTTTCTCTAGTTGTGGCGAGCGGGGGCTACTCTCGTTGCGGTGCGCGGGCTTCTCACTGCGGTGGCTTCTCTTGTTGCGGAGCACGGGCTCTAGGCGCGTGGGCTTCAGTAGTTGTGACTCACGGGCTCAGCAGTTGTGGCTCGCGGGCTCTAGAGCGCAGGCTCAGTAGTTGTGGCGCACGGGCTCAGTTGCTCCGCGGCATGTGGGATCTTCCCAGACCAGGGCTCGAACCCGTGTCCCCTGCATTGGTGGTGGGCGGATTCTTAACCACTGCGCCACCAGGGAAGTCCCTAGTTACTTGTTTTTATAAATAACATTTTGTTAGAACACAGTCACATCCATTTGTTTATGTGTTGTTTGTGACTGCTTCTGCACTCTGGTGGCAGAGTTGAATAGTTGTGACAAAGACTATGTGGCCTTTAGAGTCTAAAGTATTTTCTCTCTGGCCCTTAATAGAGAGTTTGCTGTATGTAAGCTATAGTATCACGACTGCATAAATGTGTGCAGTATATTTACTTTGGGTTGTTTAAGAAGAATGTTGATCATATAGTAGGATTGTTGAAAAAAGAATCTTTCTGCCTAATACTGCTAATGCATGTCCTTGTGTGTATGTTCCAGGATCTGTCTGGTTCAATAGACGATCTCCCCATGGGGACAGAAGGAGCTCTGAGCCCTGGAGTGAGCACATCAGGGATTTCAAGCAGCCAAGGGGAGCAGAGTAATCCAGCTCAGTCTCCTTTTTCTCCCCATACCTCCCCTCACCTGCCTGGCATCCGAGGCCCCTCCCCGTCCCCAGTTGGCTCTCCTGCCAGTGTTGCTCAGTCTCGCTCAGGACCACTCTCGCCTGCTGCAGTGCCAGGTACCCTTGAGTGCTGACCTTTGGGGAAAGGGAAAGAGGACTGGCCCCCAGCAATATTAGGGAGCCCCAGCCTTCCACTGGCAGAGAGTTTCCCTTCAGCATTTGAAGAAGGGAGATGGGAGCCCCTTTGCTGGATCCTTTTGTGAATGGGATACTGGGAGGTTCTTGGCCTTCTCAGAAGTCATTTCCAGTTCTAACTTGACCTTCTGGCTAGAATTTCCAGGCTTAGCCATAGTTGGCTTACTTCTTTCTCTGTCTGGAGCAGGCAACCAGATGCCACCTCGGCCACCCAGTGGCCAGTCGGACAGCATCATGCATCCTTCTATGAACCAATCAAGCATTGCCCAAGATCGAGGTGAGAGGCTGGGCTTCAAGGGAGGGGGGAGCAGGGCAGAGGCAGACCTTTGATTGATTATCTGTGCAACAGCTTTTGGAGAGCTATATGACCATGAAGCTTAGGACAATCTCAGCAGCAGGTTGTGAAGTTAGGATGGGCTTGGCCACCTTGGTGTCTCCAGAATTAATGTTCCCCCACAGTCATTCTTTGTTGGTCATGTGTTTTGATGGATTTCCCCCCTACATTGTGCCTAATTTGGTCAGCAAATACTAAAAACTCAGCATTGAATCTTTACCCTTTAAATCCTACCTCTTTTTGGGGGGAGAGGGGGGTCATTGCTGTTTGTTTTTTCAAACCTCCATTTAGTAGAAACAGTTGGCATGCCCTGGTTAATGGCTGTGTCACTTTTGAGTGTGCCTAAAAGAGCACATAATTACACAGCAAATAAGAGCCCCCGTGCAAGTATTTGCTAAAGAAAACGTAGATAGTGAAGTCCTAGGGTAAGGGAGAGCATTTGTTCCCATTGTATTGAGGTACTAACTGTATGGACACTACCCACAAATAGGTTACATGCAGAGGAACCCCCAGATGCCCCAGTACAGTTCCCCCCAGCCCGGGTCGGCCTTATCTCCACGTCAGCCTTCTGGAGGACAGATGCATACAGGCATGGGCTCCTACCAGCAGAACTCCATGGGGAGCTATGGTCCCCAGGGAAGTCAGTACGGCCCACAGGGTGAGTATACTACCGTAGGAGTACATGGAGGTGAGACGAGATAAGAGTTCCTTGTTTGATATGCTGCTCTCTGGGTTATTAGAGTAGAACTGTCCTTTGCCTTAAGTCCACCAAGGCCAGGCCCTAAAGTAGGGCAGAACTGCCATCATGGGAAAGTCCTTGAATATCTCTGAGCCTCTGTTTCATCTCTAAAATGGGGATAAGGTATTTAGCCCAAGACTGAGCACAGACACTTAGTAAATGGTCATTATTGGTTATTAAACTTTTTTGAGTAAATTAGTCCTACTAGAGTAGATCTTTGCTCAAAATCAGCCCTAGATGGATCTAAAGCTGAATTTCTTAAACAGAGCATGGAAGATGAGTATGTAGAAAGGAAAGAATTCTGGGAGTTTAAGGGCCTGGATGGCAGCATAGCCAGCCTTGCCTGCCAGACAGCCTTGCTCTGTGCTGTGCTGTCCTTAAGATGAGGGGACGACTGAGGCCTGCCTTTAAATACTCCTGGCCCCTCCCCCCCACCCCCCACTTTTTTTGTTTTTAAATGGATCATGAAGTTTTGTTGTTGTTGTTTAAAGAGACCATGAAATTGGTCTCTTTCCAGACCAAATATTGAACGATTCCCATTGTTTGTTATCTTTGGAGTTTTAGAGTTGAGTGTTATTAGTGAGTTGCTAGTGAGTCACTAACCAAGTCTCTGCATCTTCTCTCCTTCCCCTTCCAGGAGGCTACCCCAGGCAGCCAAACTATAATGCCTTGCCCAATGCTAACTACCCCAGTGCAGGCATGGCTGGAAGCATGAACCCTATGGGTGCTGGAGGTCAGATGCATGGGCAGCCTGGCATCCCACCTTATGGCACACTCCCTCCAGGGAGAATGAGTCATGCCTCCATGGGCAACCGGCCTTATGGCCCTAACATGGCCAATATGCCACCTCAGGTTGGGTCAGGGATGTGTCCCCCACCAGGGGGCATGAACCGGAAAACTCAAGAAACTGCTGTCGCCATGCACGTTGCTGCCAACTCTATCCAGAACAGGTAAGGCCTGGGAAGTGAAGAGGGAGGGTATCAGTGCTAGGAAACTCGTTGTAGAGTCATTTAGGCTGTTGAGATACTTCTGGACCTAAATCATGTTATCTTGGTAAATATGCATTTTATTGAGAGCTCTTTAGAAAACCAGGTTTCTTTACAGTGAAAAATACAGCAGAAATGCTGGTTTGTAAGCATCTGAGATTGGTATCAAATTTCACATGACCAGATATCATATGTAAAGAACTTATAAAGTATACATTATTTTGATTAGTAAAGTAAGTCTTCAGAGTTTATTTCTTCTGCCAGTCTAGCTTCTTGGTTTCCAAAAGGATTTTTTTTAATGCAATTTTATTTATTTGTTTATTTATTTTTGGCTGCATTGGGTCTTTGTTGCTGCCCGTGGGCTTTCTCTAATTGTGACAAATGGGGGCTACTCTTCATTGCAGTGCCCGGGCTTCTCACTGTAGTGACTTCTCTTGTTGCAGAGCATGGGCTCTAGGCACGCGGGCTTCAGTAGTTGTGGCACGTGGGCTCAGTAGTTGTGGCTTGCGGGCTCTAGAGTGCAGGCTCAGTAGTTGTGATACACGGGCTTAGTTGCTCCGCAACACGTGGGATCTTCCCAGATCAGGGCTCGAACCCGTGCCCCCTGCACTGGCAGGCGGATTCTTAACCACTGCGCCACCAGGGAAGCCCTCCAAAAGGATTTTTAATGATTCACATGATTTGGATCTACGATGTAAGAAATGGAGGGTGGTGAGGTTATGGTTTGCCATTTCTCCTACTCTACTGTGTGGTCCTGTGTATTTGACTCTGGTGCAAAAGTGCAGAAGGCTCATGTGATTTGGTTTAATGACTTCAAGATTCATCTCTTCTTCCTTGGCCACTGACTTCAGTGACTGTGATTCTACTGTTTTTGAAGACTGTCTGTGTACCCCATTGTTGGTGCCTACAGTTCTTAAAGTGACTCTTACTGGGATGTTGATGAACCACGGTAGAATAGGGTGATTGACTATAAAGAGGTGGATTTGGTAGTACTTCAGAATGAGGGAAGCACAAAGTTTGCAGTAGACCCATCAAGAAAGAATGCAAAGGGGAGTTCCCTGGTGGCCTAGTGTTTAGGATTCTGGGCTTTCACCGCCATGGCCGTGGTTCAGTCCCTGGTCAGGGAACTGAGATCCTGCAAGCCGTGCAATGCAGCCAAAAAATAAATAAATAAGTGTTTTTTGGGGTATAATTTTAAAAATAAAATAAAATAAAAAGAATGCAAAGCCCCTCCAGGTGCCATGCTAGAGTAATAAAATTGAGCATTTAATCTAGGCCTTTTGCCATAGTGAGGGCCCTTAAATGGAAACACAGCTTGACTTTGGAGATGCCTTAAAAGGAGGCAGTATTTAAGAGACACTGTAAGACTCCATTCTTCAAGGAGTGTATCCTTTAAAGTTGAGCTATGATTTCCTTTTGGGAGCTTGCACCCTCTTAGAACCGTTTGTGGGTGGTAGAAGATAAGAATATCTCTGTGCATGGTTGTGGTTTGCAGGAGCCATAAACTTTTTCCTTGTAAGCCTAACTAGATGATCTTGGCTCACACAGCCCTATTTAGCTCAAGTCCCAATCTGAAAGCTTAGTGTCTCTAACTCTTGTCTCTGTCTCACACTTTGCATCTTCTTTCTCAGGCCACCAGGCTACCCCAATATGAATCAAGGGGGCATAATGGGAACTGGACCTCCCTATGGGCAAGGGATTAATAGTATGGCTGGCATGATCAACCCTCAGGGACCCCCATATCCCATGGGTGGAACCATGGCTAACAATTCAGCAGGTAAGTCCTAGTCATCGTTCAGCCCAGGGATTTCTTCCAAAGTGATCTTCATGTCGCAAACCTATTGGACTTTTTTCTCTTTTATAGGGATGGCAGCCAGCCCAGAGATGATGGGTCTTGGGGATGTCAAGTTAACTCCAGCCACCAAAATGAACAACAAGGCAGATGGGACACCCAAGACGGAATCTAAATCCAAGGTAATGATTTATATCTTGACCCCTCAACTTTCTGTCCCATCCTTTCAGTGATAGGAAGAAAAAGAAGAGAGGGTGATTAGATTCCAGCCTTTTATGACACCAACTAGATAATCTTGGAAAAGGGTTCTGTCGCCTCTTCTTACCATGAAGGGTCCCGGGATAATAGTTCATCACTGAATTGGGTTTGAGTTAGCCTAAGGGGTCCTAACGTAAGTAACATGTTCTCACAGCTGCCTGATATGGAGGAAATGCCAGACCTGCAGAGTAGAATTCTCTGCACTGCTCTCTCTGAAACTGTGACCCCTGTCCTTATGCATTGATAGATGGTGTATGCCATGGGGGACTAGTTCTTCTCTTCCTGGACCTTACTCAGAACAGCAGGAATGGTTGGTGCCCTACGTTCTATAAAGTGGGAGACGAGGCAGGTGGGGTTTTGGGTCCTTGGCCTCTCTTAGCTTGGTCCTGAGTGTGCTATTGGTTGGGCTGTGTGGCATTCTGGGGACCTGCTCAGTATTCAAGTCATTTAAAATATTTCGGCCCTTTGTCATACCTCATTTTCCCTATCTTATAAAGTAGGGGAAATAAAAATCATAGCTGCCACCTCTTGTGGACGTTCACCTGTGGCTTCCAGACCCTTTTAGTCATCCTCATGTCTTGGATAGGATATCCAAAGCCATTCAGGCAGGACCCTTCCTTTCTTTTTTTTTTTTTTTTTTTTTTTTTTCTTTTTGCGGTATGCGGGCCTCTCACTGTTGTGGCCTCTCCCGTTGCGGAGCACAGGCTCCGGACGCGCAGGCCCAGAGGCCATGGCTCACGGGCCCAGCCGCTCCGCGACATATGGGATCCTCCCAGACCGGGGCACAAACCCGTATCCCCTGCATCGGCAGGCGGACTCTCAACCACTGCGCCACCAGGGAGGCCCAGGACCCTTCCTTTCTTGAGAGGAGGAAGAGTTGGTTTTCATTTTAGTCAGTTGTCTCAAGGTCATGTTTTGTGTTTCTTGAGTTCTCTGAAACAGTCTGTAAAAGTGTGTCCAGGCTCCTGGGCAGTAGTATGGGAGTAGTGACATTGATGTCAGGTGGACAGGGTTTGACTCTCAGTCCTGCTGCTTAAAAGCTGTGAGATCTTAGGCATGGCCTCCTTGTGCCTGCTACCTTATCTTTTAAGAGAAGGATAATTTATGATACTTAATGTGCCAAGGCCTCTAGCACAGCACTCAATACATAACACATAGGCAGTGTTAGCTTTCTTTCTTTACAGGAACGTCTAGCTCCCTTTTGTGTTTTGTGAAGGCAGTGCAGATGTTAGTGACCACCCCAGAATGAGAAGCTTTACCACTGCCCTAATCAAAGGGATTTCTAAGACCCCTAGCATAGGCTTTGAATCTGACCAGTTCCTAAGAATCTTGACCTGCCCCTTTCAGAAATCCAGTTCTTCTACTACAACCAATGAGAAGATCACCAAGTTGTATGAGCTGGGTGGCGAGCCTGAGAGGAAGATGTGGGTAGACCGTTATCTGGCCTTCACGGAGGAGAAGGCCATGGGCATGACAAATCTGCCTGCTGTGGGTAGGAAACCTCTGGACCTGTACCGCCTCTATGTGTCTGTGAAGGAAATTGGTGGATTGACTCAGGTGAGTGCCTGGCACTTGGCTTCCCCTGTGGTTTCAACAAGCCTCTCTCTAGGTGCTCAGTGGCATCACTGGTGCCATGCATCCCACAGGCACATCACCCTCTCCTGCTGCTCTCTGAGTCACATACTGACAGACCAGGGAGCTCGGGCCTTCCAGAAGATAAGGCAAAGGGAGGAGGCTGAGACCTCCGTGGGTAGTGTAAAGTATTAGCATTAACTTACCATGTGTCCAGAGTCCCCCTGGGTTGCAAAAATCGGGCAAGTCTGTGGGCATTCTGATTCCATGGCATTGGAGTAGTAGACAAGGGCAAGGTTCAGAGATGGGTCTGGTTTTGAATTCTTTCTTAGCCACTTATGATATATGTGACCTTAATCAAGGTGTATAACTACTCTGAGCCCTCGTTTTGCTCATTTGTAATGTAGGGACAGTGTGTATCCTGTTAAGACTATCGAAAGCTGGGGATAAACAAAGCTTTCAGCAAGATTTCTGCCACATAAATTGGTCTACAAGGTGGTACAAAGAAAGCCAGAGTAGTTGTTGATCCTTTCATTCTAGGAAGCTTCCCAATGGAGATGAGATTTCAGGAGCTATTAAATAGAAATAGTTTATGAAGGAAGAAGTAGGTGGGAAATTGTGTTTAGTCACTCTGTATGGGAGACTTAAGTGATTGGGTTAATCTCCACTGGAAACCTCTGAACTGAGCACCACCCTGAGCCTTGCGCCTGCCCTAATAAGTTATATCTTTGTTTTACACTCAGCCCAGGAGTCAAACAGGTGAGGCAACGCTGGCAGACAGCCCACTGTGCCTTGCAAACTTTCCTCCTATGTATATTCTGTAGTCATCATACCAGGAGCCTGCTATTGGATCTGAGTGTGTGGCTGAGCTCAGGGGGAGGCGTCGTAGGGAGGGGTGTATTCCAAACCTTCTAAATCAGAAGAGAAAACAGCTGTCACCAGCAGAAAAGAAAATGATTGGAATGAAGCCAACCAACAGTCAGTTATGAATTCCTTCTCCCTCAGGCTTTGTTCCCCTCCCCCACAAAAGGAAAACAAAATAAAACAAGACACGTGCACACCACCACATAACGAGCGTGGGAAGCCGAGCCACAGCAGGCTTCTGAGGTGACCCTGGGTTCATTCCTGCCATTCTCCCTGGTATTGAGCTCTCGTAGTCAGGGCTCTTGTACCTGTAGGGAAAGGGGGCATTGGGTTAGGTTTGGCAAACTGTTGATTGGGACTCACTGGACCTAAGATGAGGTATAGAGGGAATCCCAAAGCCTGGGTCTGTCTTCTAGTTTGCAAAAGGTTGCCAACCTTTTAGATGCAGTGATGTGATTGAACTCTAAAGACAGAGTTCAGAGGAGAAAGAGTGCTGTTACAAGTTAGTTTGTGAAGGCTCCAAGAAGGAAAAAGATGAGTCCTGAGCTTTTCTGAAGGATTAGTAGGGTTTAGGGTAGAGGGCGGTGGGGGGGGGGCGGGCATTCCAGTTGACTGGCCCAGATGGCATGCTGATGGGAAAGAGTCTGGAGTATACCCTACCAGTGCCACCTCCAGCCTTCAAGAATCTGCTCAGATATTCCCTGCTCTAGGAAGTGTTCATCGAGGTTGTTCCTTTCTTTGCTTCCTTATCACTCTTCTCTGGTGTCACAGGTACCAGACCAGCAGGTATCAAAACATATTGAACTCCTTGTGGATTGGGACTGGAAAGCCAGTGTTTCTAGCCTTGAGAGACAGGCTTATCACATGGTGGATGAATAAACATAATACAAGAAGGGGACTTCCCTGGCGGTCCAGTGGTTAAGACTCTGCGCTTCCACTGCAGGGGTCATGGGATCCATCCCTGGTTGGGGAACTAAGATCCCGCGTGCCACGCAGCGCAGCCAAAAAAAAGGAATACGTGAAGAAGGAGACCTGCCTGGCTAAAGCAGACAGACCAAGTGTAGGGACTGGGGGACTGGTCTTGATCAGTGTGTGCTGAGGCTGAGGAGAGGAGGCAGAACTGTAGGCCGGCTGCTGGGAAGGGGCAAAGAAGTCATAGGGTCTGAAGCATCTCCCGGACAATCAAGACAGTAACTGCTGAGGGAAAGGGGCTTGTAGTTATATGTCATTGAGATGCAGGGAGCAGTGACGTAGAATATCAAATTTGGAAGGAGCCCCACACTGAGAAAAAAAAATCAGATATGAAAACCTCCAGTTTGACAAAGTAAAAGTCAAGCAGGGTGGTCGTTGATATTGCCACACGTCTTCATTTTATAAAATGTTAGTTTTTATCAGTGCATTTAAAGTATGATTTGGATCTGGTGGTGATTTGCACATCATTTCTCAGCAGTACAGCTGTGTAAAGCAAAGCCCGTACCTTCTGAATTCCATTCTCTCTAATAGTGGTGTAAAGTTTGCCCTATTTTGAATAAGCACTGTCTGACAGTTGCAGTGATGTGTGGATAAAACCTGCCCAGGGTAGAGGGCAGCCATGGATTTAATGTTTATTGTGGACTCTCCGCCAAGCAAGGTTAACTTTTGCGGTTAACTGAGAACTGTGATATCACAAGATGAGTACCTGGTCGCCTGATGGGGTCTGGGGGAGGTGGGCAGGAAGACCAGATGGACGATATGCCCCCAACTCCTCTGGTTGGTTGTACAGGTCAACAAGAACAAAAAGTGGCGGGAGCTTGCGACCAACCTCAATGTCGGCACCTCGAGCAGTGCCGCCAGCTCCTTGAAAAAGCAGTACATCCAGTGTCTCTATGCCTTTGAGTGCAAGATCGAACGGGGAGAAGACCCTCCCCCAGACATCTTTGCAGCTGCTGATTCCAAGAAGTCCCAGCCCAAGATCCAGCCTCCCTCTCCTGGTAAGGATCGGGGGGGCAGCCTCACCAAGGCTCACCCTTCAAGGGTGGCATTCAATGGACTTGACACGGGGAGGGGGAAGGGTAAGCCGGGACGAAGTGAGAGAGTGGCACGGACGTATATACACGAGCAAACGTAAAAGAGCTAGCTGGCGGGAAGCAGCCGCACGGCACAGGGAGATCAGCTCGGTGCTTCGTGTGTACCTAGAGGGGTGGGAGAGGGAGGGTGGGAGAGGGAGGGTGGGAGGGAAGAGATATGGGGATATAGGTGTATGTATCGCTGATTCACTTTGTTATACAGCAGCAACTAACACAACATGGTAAAGCAATTATACTCCAATAAAGATGTTTAAAAAAAATGAAAAAAAATAAAAGGGTAGCATTCAAGGGTCCAGGTTCCTTCTTCACCAGTGCCTGCCACCAAGGATGTGCTTTGCCCTGTCCTACCACAGAGCTTAACAGGTTGGCAGACTAAAGAGCGGGCAGTGGCGACTCCCTTGGGAGATAGTTTGCAGCAGCCCCTAAGTTTTAATTTTCATTGTGCACCTGGCATCTTGCCAAGTGTTTGTAAACTAGTGAGTGGGAGGGACACCAGAGGAGTCGGGAAATCTGACAACTAGCAGTGAGGCAGGGCCATCTGGGAGCTTTGGCTCACTGATGTCAGCGCCTTAGAATGCAGCTCAGACTAGAGCCCTGAATTCCCTGGGGAGCTGAGATGGTAATGAATGGGAAGGAGGGGGTGGGGAGGGAACATGAATGGAGCTCTCTGCTGGGAGTGCCTCTGCCCACCCTCCTTTCTGAGAGGAGGACCGGGCCTGGACAGGCATGGGGAGGGACGAAGGCCAGGGCTCCTAGAAGGTGGGTGTAAACACATGCGCCCTGGTGTTGACCTCTGAGGGTATAGTGAGTGCCTGAGATGACTCATCAGCTGGGGAGGCCTAATCCGTGGGATATCTGCTGCTGGGAATGGTAGCTAATGGAAACATTAATTATGGGAAGTTCTGTGCTCATCAGCTTAAGGGAACATTAGAAACTGCACAGTGACACTGGTTAGATGCTTGAGAATAGGAGTTCCTAGGCTCCTGCAGTGTTCTCCAGGTTTGGGGCAAGATGGAACCTCCCCACCCAGCATTCCAGGGCCTCTTACTGGGAGCTTCTGTACCAGCATTACAAGGTGTAATAGGTTAGGTAGGGTCCTTGGGGGAAGTAAAGAAAAGTAGTCAGGGAAGCGGACAGACTCAAGGAATCACCAGCATGTTGATGGCATTGCCACACCACTCCTGGTCTCCAAATGTGAACAGCAGCAAAAAGCGATAGCGCTCTCAGATTTCCTTCTTTATTACTGGCCTTGCAGATCCTCTCTTGAGAAGGGTTATTTAGGTCTTAAAGAATCCTAGTTCTAGCCTTATAACGATCTGCTTCAAAGAGATCCTAGGGCATTTGTGTGTTGCTGTGAGAGTTAAACACTTTCCTGCTCACCCTGCATCTCTGTCCACAGCGGGATCAGGGTCAATGCAGGGGCCACAGACACCTCAGTCAACCAGCAGTTCCATGGCAGAAGGGGGAGACCTGAAGCCACCAACTCCAGCATCCACACCACACAGCCAGATCCCCCCCTTGCCAGGCATGAGGTAAGGCCTGGAGCAGGGACAGGTGGTTTGGGGGATCCTGGACAGAAGTGCATGAGCTCCAATGCAGCCCAGGGCGGTCCCTGCTCTGCCTGTCCAACCAGTGACTCCCATGTGCCTTGCATTATCGGAGGAATTTCTTTATTTGGGGTCTAATTGGCTTTCCTCACTCTGGAGCAGGAGCAATTCGGTCGGGATCCAGGATGCCTTTCCTGATGGAAGTGACCCCACATTCCAAAAGCGGAATTCCATGACTCCAAACCCTGGGTACCAGCCCAGTATGAATACCTCTGACATGATGGGGCGCATGTCCTACGAGCCAAATAAGGATCCTTATGGCAGCATGAGGAAAGGTGACCAACTGCTGTTGGCCTTACGTCCTTGAAGACAGGGGAATTGCAGGGGCGGGGGATAGTCTTGAGAGTGATTGAAGGTTTCTTGTCAAGCCATCCTCCCTTCTTGTCTCCCTCTCCCTGGCCTCACCTTGTCATCCCTTTATAAGTATGTCTTCTTTGCTGGTTGGGGCCATTTTAGATCTCTGTTAAAGACCTGTTAGTTGGAACAAACCTGAGCTCTGAAGAGGGCCTGGGTCTTTGGGGCAGGCAAGGTGTAGGCTGCTAGGCCTCCTGACCAACCAGTTTGCTCACCGTCTTCCCTTTTGCTCTTAGCTCCGGGAAGTGATCCCTTCATGTCCTCAGGTCAGGGCCCTAACGGCGGGATGGGGGACCCCTACAGTCGAGCTGCCGGCCCTGGGCTGGGAAATGTGGCAATGGGACCGCGACAGCACTACCCCTATGGAGGTCCTTATGACAGAGTGAGGTAAGCACGCCCCACCTCCCACCCGCCGTCCCGCACCAGCACCCCACAGCTGTCACGGACTCAACCTGCTTCTCCAATATTGTTTAGGACGGAGCCCGGAATAGGACCCGAGGGAAACATGGGCACTGCAGCCCCACAGCCGAATCTCATGCCTTCCAACCCAGACTCGGGGATGTATTCTCCTAGCCGTTACCCCGCGCAGCCGCAGCCGCAACCGCAGCCGCAGCCGCAACGGTAAGTAAAGCCTGGTCTCAGTGCCACGGTGGCTCAGGCTTCCCCACTTCCCACCCTGATCCTCTGTTTCTCTCCTTCCTGCAGACATGATTCCTATGGCAATCAGTTCTCCGCTCAAGGCACCCCTTCCAGCAGCCCCTTCCCCAGCCAGCAGACCACGATGTATCAGCAGCAGCAGCAGGTGAGGAGGGTAGCGGGTGAGCTGACACACAGGTTCCCCCGAGAGCCAGTTAGAAGGCTAAGTCGTGCAGTCTGTGAAGCCCACTTTAGATTCTTTGGTGTTCCTCTCCCACCCCGATGGCCGGTTCTGTCTGAAGAGCCAGGCCCTCAGTCTCTTCCCTGTTTGGAGTCTAGTCCCGTCTCTAGTTCTCCAAAAGGGTTAGAAACAGGCCTTATTTTGATTTTTGAACTTTTCCACATTTTTCTACTTAGAGTAAGGGAGAGCCAGAGGGAATAGAGAGTGATTCTTGCTTTCAGAAACAACTTCAAAAGATAACTCATAAAGGTGATTCCTTTGTTCCCTTGGAGTCTGTGTCCTCCCTTCCAGAGGGGCAGAAGTAAGCCCAGCAGGTGTCTGGTGTAGCATCTGGGCAGCTGTGGGGCTTGTGTCCCTGAGGGCAGAGTATTAACCTTTCCTCTGCTTGTCCCCGTCTTAGAATTACAAGCGGCCGATGGATGGCACATACGGCCCTCCTGCCAAGCGGCACGAAGGGGAGATGTACAGTGTGCCCTACAGCACGGGGCAGGGGCAGCCCCAGCAGCAGCAGCTGCCCCCAGCCCAACCCCAGCCTGCCAGCCAGCAACAAGCTGCTCAGCCTTCCCCTCAGCAAGATGTGTACAACCAGTATGGCAATGCCTATCCTGCCTCTGCTGCTACTGAGCGCCGACCAGCAGGCGGCCCCCAGAACCAGTTTCCATTCCAGTTTGGCCGAGACCGTGTCTCAGCACCCCCTGGCTCCAGTGCCCAGCAGAACATGCCACCGCAGATGATGGGCGGCCCCATACAGGCATCGGCTGAGGTTGCTCAGCAAGGCACCATGTGGCAGGGGCGTAATGATATGACCTACAGTTACGCCAACAGGCAGAGCACGGGCTCTGCCCCGCAAGGCGCTGCCTATCATGGCGTGAACCGAACAGATGAAATGCTGCACACGGATCAGAGAGCCAACCATGAAGG
Source organism: Mesoplodon bidens (assembly GCF_964165515.1). Classification (NCBI taxonomy): domain Eukaryota; kingdom Metazoa; phylum Chordata; class Mammalia; order Artiodactyla; family Ziphiidae; genus Mesoplodon; species Mesoplodon bidens. The sequence goes on along the minus strand of NC_138177.1, from coordinate 166,037,102 downwards.
CCCATGGCCTTCCCATGGCACACGCCAGCCCCCATATGGTCCTTCTGCCCCCGTGCCCCCCATGACAAGGCCCCCTCCATCCAACTACCAGCCCCCACCAAGCATGCAGAATCACATTCCTCAGGTATCCAGCCCTGCTCCCCTGCCCCGGCCAATGGAGAACCGCACCTCTCCTAGCAAGTCTCCATTCCTGCACTCCGGGATGAAGATGCAGAAGGCAGGTCCCCCAGTACCTGCCTCACACATAGCACCTGCCCCTGCGCAGCCCCCTATGATCCGGCGGGACATCACCTTCCCACCTGGCTCTGTTGAAGCCACACAGCCTGTGTTGAAGCAGAGGAGGCGGCTCACGATGAAAGACATCGGTAAGGAGACCTCCTTGATTGGGTTGCTTAATCTGCCTCTTTACATCTTGCTCATTGTTCTCTCTCCATCCCGATGCTCTGGATGAATTAAAATCTGGTCCCGTGTTGACTAAAGTAGAACCAAAGAACTTTGGGTAAGGAAGAAATCAGCTGATGTCAGGCTTTACTAAAGGAATTGCCACACAGTGATGTCCTAAGAGAGCCTAGAAGCCGTGAGGGGCAGATGTGTGTCATCTCCTAGATTGGAACTGCCTCTCACCATGCGTTCTCTTCAGAGTAGCCTGACTGATGAGCCAGCTCTGGGGTGGGGGGCGCCTCCTGCCAACCTGGGCTTGGTGGATGGACGACGTGGAGGTTTATTTCAGGAACACCGGAGGCATGGCGGGTAATGATGTCCCTCAAGTCTGGGCTGCTGGCAGAGAGCACGTGGGCATTAGACACCATTAACATCCTGCTGTATGATGACAACAGCATCATGACTTTCAACCTCAGTCAGGTGAGTACAGGTGCCTGGGGAAGATTGGGAGGGCCTGGGATCTTCTTGAAGTAGATGATGCTAAGTGACCAGGGAATTAAGCCATTCCTGGCCAACATGGTCTCCTTTCTCTCACTTGCTGTCTGATACCTTCTATGCCAGTACTTTGCCACCAGCCATGGGCCTAGAATACTGAGAACAATAATTGTGTAATTTAGTCAATCAGGATTGACTTCAAAGGGGGAAACTTGTTGGTATTGGTAAGAAACGCAGATTCTGTTGATGTCAGTGAGGACACCATATTTTTTAGACCAAGAAGAACCTGTGGTCTCTGTCAGTGAGTAGAGCAATTTCTTTATTTTCCCTTTCTTTCTTCATCCACTCCGAATAGAAGAGGTCTTTCTTGATCCCATTTTTCCTAAGGTGTAGAATGGGAAGTGTAAAGAAGTGCACGCTGCTGGGCGGGGGCTGGGGGGGGCAGTTAATGCAGAGGTGGTTTTCCAGACCTTTTCTCCATAGACACGCACCTGGAGTTTTCTCAGCTGGGAAGACTTTCTGCTGCACTATCCTACTCTTTCTTTTGATCATCCTCAGCACCTACGAGCCCATCTGTTAAGGAGTTGACTAGGGGGGCATTGTTATTAATAGTTCCCATTTACTGTGCCCTCACTTTGTGCTAGGTACTTCATATTTTCTTTTGTGTCATCCTCACTGCAGCCTTCTGAGGCAGATGTGGCCTCTTAGAGATGAGTAAATAGGCTCAGAGTCTTATCTTTGCCCAGGTTCACACAGCTGTTAGCAGTCTTTCTGAATCCAAAGCCTGCTTCCCATGAGAAGGAAAAGGAACAAATATTGATTGAGCAATTTCCATAAGCCAGGCACTTGACATATTCCATTTAGACGTTAGAACAACCCTGTAAAGTTTAGGAATGTGCATCATTTTCAGTGGAAAGATAGGAAAGCTACAGCTCAGAGAGTTTAAATCATACAGATAGTTCCTGGAAAAGCCAGAATGCGAACCTGGATCTTTTTTTAAGTCTAAAGCCCTATTTTTTTCCTTTCTGCTATACTTTTTAGCCAGAGATTAATCTGACTGGAGATTAATGTTTTCTGCTAGGAGTAGTAAATGGCCTGTACAGGATCTAAGCTGACATCTGGGTCTGTCTAGCACCAGCTTGGAACAGTGTTTAGAGAATATAAGCGTCATCCCACTCATTATGTTACATGATGCACAGAGGTCCAGCCTCCTGGAAAAGTTGGGGAGCTTGGGGAAGAGAGCGAATGAACATCTGTCCACCCTGCATTGCGTTGGAAGGTGTTATCCCACCACGCCTAGCCTTGGGCTCCACTTGGCAGTGGAATGTAGAGAGTGTCCTAAGAGGGACAATGGCAGTGACCAACGGGTAGGAAACTGGGCCTGGTGAAGAGAAGCAGAAATTAGTTGAGAAAGGTGAGGGTGAGAGGTGGGTGGCACTGGTAGGTGAGGTGCAGAGTTGCTGGTCAGTGATCCATCTGCTGAGGCAGGCTTGTGTGAAGATTGTTTGGGCAGAAGGGAGAATTTTGTGCTAAGCAGAGGAGAGTTCAAATGACTTGCTTTGTGGAGAGCCTTTGGGAAAGGAGAACTCTGACTCTCCCAGTGATAAAGACACCTGACCTAGAAGGGAAGAGGGGAGATTAGATAGAAGACCTTGGCAGGCCTCTCAAGTCAAGGATTCTCTTCTTAGCCCACTTTTCTCCCTTAATTTATTTCCTTTTCTTTCTCTTCTAGCTCCCAGGGTTGCTAGAGCTCCTTGTGGAATATTTCCGACGTTGCCTGATTGAGATCTTTGGCATTTTAAAGGAGTATGAGGTGGGTGACCCAGGACAGAGAACACTACTGGACCCTGGGAGATTCAGCAAAGCGTCTAGTCCAGCTCCTGTGGAGGGGGAGGAGGAGGAAGATCTTCTAGGTCCTAAACTAGAGGAGGAAGAAGAGGAGGAAGTAATTGAAAATGATGAGGAGATGGCCTTTGCGGGCAAGGACAAAGCCGCCTCAGAGAATAGTGAGGAGAAACTGATTAGTAAGTTTGACAGGCTTCCAGTAAAGATCGTGCAAAAGAATGACCCGTTTGTGGTGGACTGCTCAGATAAGCTTGGGCGCGTGCAGGAGTTTGACAGTGGCTTGCTGCACTGGCGGATTGGTGGGGGGGACACCACTGAGCATATCCAGACCCACTTTGAGAGCAAAACAGAGCTGCTGCCTTCCCGGCCTCATGTACCCTGCCCACCAGTCACTCGGAAGTATGTCACAGCAGTAGAGGGTACACCAGGGACAACAGAGCAGGAGGGCCCCCCGACTGATGGCCCTCCAGAAAAACGGATCACAGCCACTATGGATGACATGTTGTCCACCCGGTCTAGCACATTGACCGAGGAGGGAGCTAAGAGTGTAGAGGCCACCAAGGAAAGCAGCAAGTTTCCATTTGGCATCAGCCCAGCACAGAGCCATCGGAACATCAAGATCCTAGAGGATGAACCCCACAGTAAAGATGAGACCCCACTGTGTACCCTTCTGGACTGGCAGGATTCCCTTGCCAAACGCTGCGTCTGTGTCTCCAATACCATCCGAAGTCTGTCATTTGTGCCAGGCAACGACTTTGAGATGTCCAAGCACCCGGGGCTGCTGCTGATCCTGGGCAAGCTGATCCTTCTGCACCACAAGCACCCGGAACGGAAGCAGGCGCCACTGACTTACGAGAAGGAGGAGGAGCAGGACCAAGGGGTGAGCTGCAACAAAGTGGAGTGGTGGTGGGACTGCTTGGAGATGCTTCGGGAAAACACCTTGGTCACACTCGCCAACATTTCGGGGCAGTTGGACCTCTCCCCATACCCCGAAAGCATTTGCCTGCCTGTCCTGGATGGACTCCTACACTGGGCAGTCTGCCCTTCAGCTGAAGCCCAGGACCCCTTCTCCACCCTGGGCCCCAACGCCGTCCTCTCCCCGCAGAGACTGGTCTTGGAAACCCTCAGCAAACTCAGCATCCAGGACAACAATGTGGACCTGATCCTGGCCACACCCCCCTTCAGCCGCCTGGAGAAGTTGTACAGCACCATGGTGCGCTTCCTCAGTGACCGAAAGAACCCGGTGTGCCGGGAGATGGCTGTAGTACTGCTAGCCAACCTGGCACAGGGGGACAGCCTGGCAGCCCGTGCCATTGCAGTGCAGAAAGGCAGCATCGGCAACCTCCTGGGCTTCCTGGAGGATAGCCTTGCTGCCACACAGTTCCAGCAGAGCCAGGCCAGCCTGCTCCACATGCAGAACCCGCCCTTTGAGCCAACTAGTGTGGACATGATGCGACGGGCTGCCCGTGCGCTGCTGGCCCTGGCCAAGGTGGACGAGAACCACTCGGAGTTCACGCTGTATGAGTCACGGCTGTTGGACATCTCGGTATCACCGTTGATGAACTCATTGGTTTCACAAGTCATTTGCGATGTACTGTTTTTGATTGGCCAGTCATGACAGCCGTGGGACACCTCCCTCCCTGTGTGCGTGTGCGTGTGTGGAGAACTTAGAAACTGACTGTTGCCCTTTATTTATGCAAAACCACCTCAGAATCCAGTTTACCCTGTGCTGTCCAGCTTCTCCCTTGGAAAAAAAGTCTCTCCTATTTCTCTTTCCTCTTCCTTCTCGCCCCTTCTTCCTCCCGATCTTTCTATTCCCTGTCCTCACTTTACTCCCCTCAGGACCCTGCCCTATTTGAAAAGACAAAGCTCTGCCTACATAGAAGACTTTTTTTATTTTAACCAAAGTTACTGTCGTTTACAGTGAGTTTGGGGAAAAAAAATAAAATAAAAATGGCTTTCCCAGTCCTTGCATCAAGGGGATGCCACATTTCATAATGTTTTTAATGGTTAAAAAAAACAAAAAAAAAAACAAAAAAAAAAAGGAAAAAAAAAACAAAAAAAAACCCTGAAGGACAAAAATGGTGACTGCTGAACTGTGTATGGTTTATTGTTGTACATTCACAATCTTGCAGGAACCGAGAAGTTCGCAGTTGTGGACAAACCCTGTTCACTGGAGAGGCCTGTGCAGTAGAGTGTAGACCCTTTCATGTACTGTACTGTACACCTGATACTGTAAACATACTGTAATAATAATGTCTCACATGGAAACAAGAGAAAACGCTGGGTCAGCAGCAAGCTGTAGTTTTTAAAAATGTTTTTAGTTAAACGTTGAGGAGAAAAAAAAAAAAAAGGCTTTTCCCCCAAAGTATCATGTGTGAACCTACAACACCCTGACCTCTTTCTCTCCTCCTTGATTGTATGAATAACCCTGAGATCACCTCTTAGAACTGGTTTTAACCTTTAGCTGCAGCGGCTGCGCTGCCACGTGTGTATATATATGACGTTGTACATTGCACATACCCTTGGATCCCCACAGTTTGGTCCCCCTCCCAGCTACCCCTTTATAGTATGACGAGTTAACAAGTTGGTGACCTGCACAAAGCGAGACACAGCTATTTAATCTCTTGCCAGACATCGCACCTCTTGGTGCGATGCTGTACAGGTCTCTGTAAAAAGTCCTTGCTGTCTCAGCAGCCAATCAACTTATAGTTTATTTTTTTCTGGGTTTTTGTTTTGTTTTGTTTTCTTTCTAATCGAGGTGTGAAAAAGTTCTAGGTTCAGTTGAAGTTCCTGATGAAGAAACACAATTGAGATTTTTTCAGTGATAAAATCTGCATATTTGTATTTCAAACAATGTAGCTAAAACTTGATGTAAATTCCTCCTTTTTTCCTTTTTTGGCTTAATGAATATCATTTATTCAGTATGAAATCTTTATACTATATGTTCCACGTGTTAAGAATAAATGTACATTAAATCTTGGTAAGACGTTTGTGAAGCTTTTTATTTTTAAACTGTTTAAAATCTTGACCCTTTTGGGAGTGTTGGGGAGCTAGTCCTGTTCTTGCGAGTCCCCCTTGGTATACTCTCTCCCTAAATGGTGGCATCCTGGACCCTGTCATTTCTGCACCATATTCACTTGACCTTCCACAGTCTAAGTCTGACTTTAAGAAAGCTCTAGAGATGATTTTACCTGCAGAAGAAGTTCTAGGCATAAAAAGCTTGTTAGCCTCTTGAAGTAAAGTGGGTTTAAGTAGCCAAAGAAATTGATGATACTCTAGGAAAAAACTTTTGGAAATAGTTGGCAAAGGGAGGATCTCCGTTTTTCTTAGAGATATTTAAAAAGACCATTATCTGGAGTCAGCCTCCAACTTAACCATTTATTTCGCCAGACCAGCTCTCTTCCCTGATTCCAGATCAGAGCATTCAGCTGCCTTTTAAAAAAAATCTTTAATCTATCTATCCGTTTATGGCTGCGTTGGGTCTGTTGCTGCGCGTGGGCTTTCCCTAGTTGCGGCGAGCAGGGGCCACTATTCATTGTGGTGCGCGGGCTTCTCACTGCGGTGACTTCTCTTGTTGCAAAGCATGGGCTGTAGGTGCACAGGCTTCAGTAGTTATGGCTCATGGGCTCTAGAGCACAGGCCCAGTAGTTGTGGCGTGTGGGCCGAGTTGCTCCACGGCATGTGGGATCTTCCCGGACTAGGGCTCGAATTCGTGTCCCCTGCATTGGCAGGCGGATTCCTAGCCACTGTGCCACCAGGGTAGCCCTCAGATGCCTTCTTGACATCTTTGCTTGAAAGTTTAATTTGAATATGCCTAAGATGCCCTGTCTTCCCCTAGAAACCTGCTTCTCCCATAGTTTTCTCAGGAAATGGCAACTCCATCGCTTGGCCAAAAACATCCTTGACTCCTTTCATTTCCACATCCAGTCTGTTAGCTCTCTTCAAAAAATAATCCTCAGTCCAGCTACTACCACTGTAGTTCAAGACACCATCATATCTTTCTTGAACTCAAAATATCCTCCAAACTGGCCTCCCTGCTTCTGCTTTTCCTGGTGTTTGAACCTATTTTCAACATAGCAACCAGAATGCTCCCTTTAAAACCTAAGATCAGAATCCTTCAGTGCTTCAGCCTTACTCTGAGTAAAAGTCCAGATCTTTGTAATGACCTACATGTCCCTCAGTTATCTATCTTACTGTTACCTCTTTGGTCTTCTCTCTTCCCCATTGCTTGTTCCACCATACAGAGCTGTTTCCACCTTGAGACCTTTGCACTTATTGTTCCCTCTGTCCAGAATACTCTTTCACCAGACAACGGCATGGCTCAAGTCCTCATCTCCTTCAGGTCTTTGCTCAAACATCAGCTCAGTGAATCTTTCCCTGGCCACCTTATTTAAAATAGCAATCTGGGACTTCCCTGGTGGTCCAGTGGTTGAGACTCTGTGCTTCCACTGCAGGGGGCACAGGTCCGATCCCTGGTTGGGGAAGCTTTGCATGCCGCGTGGTGCAGCCAAAAAAAATAAAATAAAATAGCAATCTGTTCCCCTGCCTCATTTCCCTTCTCTGCTTGATTTTTCTTTATAGCACTTTTTACCATCTGGCTTACTGTATATTGTACTTACCTACTGTCTTCCACTGTAATTAATGTAAGTTCTCTGAGGGCAGGGGGTTTATTTGGTTCATTGCTATATCCCTGTCCTACAGAACAGCCTGGCACATAGTAGCCACTTACTAAGTAGCTGCTGAATGAAATGGTAGATGTTGGCCAGATGCAGTTACATTTATAAGGCTAATGTTGCAATATGTAGCTTCTCCATTCATCTCCTTCCTTAGGGAGACAATGGAGAAACCAGAAGCAGTAACAGAGAAAATGCTATTATTGTGGACACTTAGAAGCAAAACAAAACAAAAGGTTTCTATTGAGTACCTACTTGTGTACCAGACATAGTACATCAAATAATTCCACAACAGTCCCATGCCTGTGAGGTCAGTATTCTGGCTCCCATTTTACAGCTGAGGAAAGCAGCTTGTTTGAGCTCTCACACAAAGGTCCCCCTGACTCCAAGGCCCGTGTTCTTCCTAATACACCACACTCCACCTCCTTCCTGGGTTGGAGGACAACCAGGAGTAACGACCCAGCTGTGGAGCACAGCAGGCAAGATTCGTTTTTTGTTGTGTTTAGCATGAGGTAAAATTGTCCCAGGAATTTCAGTCAAGTGTTCATCAAACTAAGTGTGGTTGTTAATATTTGGGTCAGGGACAGGAATGAATAATTCATACTTCTCCATTGAGAGAGGGGGAAATAGAGACAATTGGCTAACCTTTGTCAACTAAGATGCTTTCCTAGGACCCTTCTGGAAAAAACTAAATGGCAAGCTTTTCATATCTATATTTTGGTGAGTAATACTGCTATTGGCTATTTTTGCTCTGGGCTTCTGAAACTCCAATTTCTAGTCAAGAAACTGCATTTCTGGGCTGTGTGTGGAGCATTGCCTAGGAGTTTGGTTTCCTGGGTTCTTTTCATCTGCTCTCCTGCAATGCAGGAGGAGCCTAGCCTGGTGTCCAGTTTCTGACTGGAGTTACCGCAGGCCGAAAGAGCTGCTAGCCACTGAGCTGTGAGTAATTTGCTTTTGAGAAGTAAATAGAACCTCGCCAGTAGAGAACCCAGGGGTGTGGCCAGTAAGTAGTTCTTTTCCCAGGCTCCTCCCTCCCCAGCCCCGCAAGTGACCGTAACCTTCTTTCAAGGCTGGAGAGCAGCCAAGTCCAGCCTAAACAATACTCTCAACCTCATTGGCTCTTTTGCCTTGCGGCCACTACCACCCCCAAGTGGCTAAGGCCCTTCCCACTGGGCCTCTCGGTGGGGTCAAGGTTTTCTAACTACTGAAAGGCAAACACTGAAGAAAGGGTGAAAAACACCTAGTATCCGTGGCCTTTAAATGATCAGCATTTGGCTCCTGAAATTGGGAGGAAGGGTGGGGTCCTTGTCCCAGGGTGGATGGGCATCCTCAAGTGATATGTATGGCCAGAGCCAAAAAGGATGCTTCTGGTAAATGTCCAAGACCTGATTGGTGCCACCCCTAGTTTCAGCATGGATTTAAGTGTCATCCAGCATCCTTGGAAACTGCCAACGAATGCCCACGAAAAGAAGTAGCATAAAGTTTGGGTAAGGTACAGCTGCCTGTCATCACAGGCATTAGCCCTGCCTGCTAACAGCTGGCAGTGACAGAATCAGAGGCCAGTGTGCTCACGTTTGTCCCATAATGGCCTGGCCTCAAAGCCAAGGTCAGGATCAGCTACTCCGTCATTCCCCTAAGATTAGGACCACGGAAAGTTTGGTGTCTGGAAACTGAGTTACTGAGAGATAGCCAAGGCCGTCTCCAGATGTGGCAGCAGAGCAAGGCAGCTGCAGAGAAAAATGAGTCGTCAGGTGGCTCCCGGGAAGTGAGAGCTCCATGAGAGGAGGCTCCATGAGAACTCCCAACTTCCTTCACAGCTTCAGTGGGAAAATCACTTGCTCCCCTTCTCGTTCAGGGAGTTGGAACAGCCCATCTTTTTTAAAAATAAAATATTTATTTATTTATTTTTGGCGGCATCAGGTCTTAGTTGTGGCACGCCGGATGTTTCATTGCGGCGCACGGGCTTCTCTCTAGTTGTGGCGTGCGTGCTCCAGAGCATGTGGGCTCGGTAGTTGCGGCACTCAGGTTCTCTAGTTGCGGTGCGCGGGCTTAGTTACCCCACGGCATGTGGGATCTTAGTTCCCCAATCATGGATTCAACCCGTGTCCCCTGCATTGGAAGGCGGATTCTTAACCACTGGACCACCAGGGAAGTCCCTAACAGCTCATGTTTATCAAGCTTTGTGCCAAGCACTATAAAATCCATAGGGTAGATGATATTATCATCTCCATGAGGACAAGGACTGTGTCTGTCTTGCTTAGTGTTACAGCCTCATCCCCGTCACATAGTAGGCACTCCTATTTCACTGAAGAAATCAAAAAGATAAAACTGTAATTTAATGAAGGAAAGAGTAGGTAGGAGCTGTTAAGACTTTTCTCGGCATAGCCCGTAAAGACTCTTAGTTGTGTGGAAAAAAAAGGAAGAGAGGGAAAGAGGTAAACCTGAGAAAGATTCAAATACTGTGGGGTGGTAAAAAACAAAACACAACAAAACAGCCAGGGAGGCTGAAGACCTGAATTCAAATCCCACCTCTGCCCCTAGCTGTGTAACTTCAGGCCAGTCACTTCTTTCCGAGCCTTCGTTCCCTCATCCATAAAATGCAGGTAACAGGTTAAACAAACGGATTTATTCACTAGTTCCTTACTGAGTACACACAATGTGCAAAGCATCGTTCTAAGTGCTGGTAACACTTTGGTGAACAAGGCCCCTGCTCTCATAGAGCTTACATTCCCTAAGAGGAAAACAGACTATGAAATGAGTAAAATTCATGGACAGGACAACCAGGTGATAATAAGTGCTATGATGAAAGCAGAACAGGGTGGTGGGATAGTACAGAGTGGCAGTTGTGGCTGGGTAGACAGAGAAAGCTTCTCCAAGGAAGTGACATTTCAGCTGAGACCTGAGTATAGTGCGTTGGCCAAAGAGTCGTCGGCAGTGAAGCATTTCAAACAGGGGAAACAGCAAGAGCAGAGCCAGGCAAGTTCAGAAACAGAAACGCTGTCTCTTACATTCTAGGAGTCTAGAAACAGCGATGCACTGCTTACATTGTTTAATTTAGTCCGGGATTTGTATGACGAAACCGTTTCTTGGTGGTGTGGCATATTTGCTTCTTTATGGAAGTGGCTGGGCGGTGTAGAATCTTTTGGGAGCCCTGGGATACGTCCCTGTCTCTGCAGCTCTCCCACGGCGCTGGCCGCTCAGCTGGCTCCCTGTGTAGATAGATGCAGGCTCCATTTTAGCTGCAGACTCTAAAAGCAGAGTGGAGAGAGCTGCCTCCTCCACTACTTACTCACAGCCTTGAAGGCCCAGAACCCCTCCCACCCCACCTAGTCCTCTTCCATTCTGACAAGCCAGAGCTTTGAGAGCACAAGATTCAGCTTCCTTGTTTTCCAGTTGGAGTAGCAGCCAGAAAATGAAACAGGAAACAGAGCGGAAGAGAAGGGGGGTGGGTAGTAGAGAAGGAAAGGAAGGAGAGATTGCAAGAAAGTAGAGCTCAAGAGATGGACAAAGTTCTACCTCTAAAGGGTGACAGTCGAGCTTTTAGAAAACATTCTGATGTGTCAAAAGAGACCCCTGTCGTTTTCACGAACAGATTTTTGAGGGAATTTGGTGTGAACAGAGGGAACCTAAAGAATGCATGTCTTTTTCCCTTGTGAATTCACAAAGGAAGGATAGTTCATTTCTCAGTTTTGTCTCTGCAAACACAGTACTGCTTGGAGCCTCACAGACTTCTAGAGATTCAAGCCACAACCTTGGGCCCCAGGCACGAGTGTGCCCCACGGCTCTGCCGATTCACTCACATCCCTCCGGAGCTGAGAACAAGGGTGTGTCACCGAAAACCCTGGGGTTCTAAACTCCATTTTTCCCCTTCTCCTTCAACACACCACAACTAAAACGTGATTTATCCACCTTACACACAACAAATACCTGAGGGCAGTTCAGGTCCCAGGGCCTGAAAGGAGCTATAAAGAATCAAAAGGCACACACCCTGGCCCCCAGAGAACTGCTGTGGGCTCGCTGTCTTCGCCTGGAGCGAGAGCAACCACCTCTTTTGTTCCCACCCACAGTAGTAGCTGCTGCGGAAGATAAAGCCCTCCCTCCGCCAGGGCTGTGGCCAGAGGCTAACCCAGACCCTAGCTTCGTTTGGAGGGCAGATAACTGAAACCACAGGCGGCTTTGGAATCCTGAGAAACGAGAAATCCACCAACGGAGAAGGATTTATTATCTATTTCCTTTAAGGAGGGTGCAAAGTTGTTCTAACAGTTTCCGTTACAGGGTTCCCAACCGGCCGCTCCTCCCGAACAGACAGTTCTGTTGAGTTAGCTTCTTTCTTTCTTCTGCTTTTTTGGGCCCACTTTCTACGAGAGAAACTGCTTGAGTAAGGAAGGAGAAAGGAGTCCTGGGGGGCGTTCTCTGAAGTTTCCTTCACCGCCCTCGTCAGTCACGGGAGGTGGGGCTGCGGGGTGCAACGGGAGCGAAGGTCCCGAGCAGCCGGAGGAGGGGAAAGTCGGGGGGAACCCCCACTTTCTTCACGCCCAGGACGCAGGGGTCCGCTCCTGGCCACAGAAACCCCAAGCAGGCTTTTCTTTCCCTTCAGAGAACAGCTATTGTGTTCCAGGCCCTGTATTGAGCTGTTGTTGCCTGACAGCAGGGAAAGTGCGGCTCTGCCTTCCGTTTAGAGGCCGCGGGGCAGCCCCCAACTCCGAGGGCCTTGGCCCACACGGGAACTCAGTGGATGTTTGTGGGCTGCAACTGGGGCAAGAGCACCGACTCGGAGACAGCAGCCACGGCGGACTAACTGAAGGCGGGGGGAAGGGGCTGAGGAACCCCTGGTGTCACCAAAGCGGGAAAGTGCCAAGGCGGAGGGGCGCGGAGGCTCCGGGTTACGCCATCCATACCCGGCTCGCCCGGACTCAACATGGCCGCCGCGGCCGGGGGCGGGGCAGCTCCGAGTCCCGGCAGGAGCGGGGCGGGGCCGCCATCAGCGGAGCCAGTACGCAGGCGCGGCCGCTCGGGGCCCCGGATGGAGGAGCTATGGTACGGGCCCCGCCTGGGAGGTAGAGACCGGCGGGCGCTGGGGATGCGGCGCCAGCTTGGGAGCCTAGGAGTTCTGGGGGGAGGGAAGTTGTCAAACGGAGGCCGAGGGAAATGAGGCGGAGGCCGCCGAGAAACGAGGAGCCCCGCCCCTCCGCCATAGCGGCCTCCCAGGGCCGCCTCTTCCGTTACAGCCTCCCGCCCTCCCCTGCCTTCCGGCCCCAGGCCGGGCTGGGCCTCGCCGGCCCCCTCGGGAGTAACCTCTGAGCCGTGGCCCCTTTGGGGAGAGGAGATGCCCAATCCCCGCTTGGGACTGTGTCCGAAAGGAAAGGGCTAGAACGGGCTTCGGACCCGGCTAGGCTGGCAGAAGGCGGCCCCTGCCCCGCGGCGGCCAGCAAGGCCTCTGGTCCTGAGGACCCTGGGTCCGAACACCACCACCCATCCCCCGCCGCCCCCGAGGATGTTAGTCTTACAGCCCAGGATATGAGTCCTGGGCTCCGATTCAACAGGTTTTCCTATCTGCTCAGATAGGGCCCTCCCTGCCCTAAGCATAGCCAGCAAGAGCATGCGCTGTTACTGGACAAGTCCTGGGCTGGGAGTTGGGAGACCCTGGTTGTAATTCTGGCTCTGAAAGAGCGCATCCCCTTTGGCAGGAGTGACGGCTGGTGGAAAGATTGATGTTTCAGACAAAAAAAACCCCGACATTCTCCTTAAATATAGCCTTGGGAGTGCCACTTGACCCCAGTGAGCCTCAGTTTCCACATCCATAAAATGGCGATGGTAATTACACAGGGTCTAATGAGATCTCTGATGTAAAAACTCTGGAGAGTTTTAGTACTCACCTCTCTGGGGCATATTCATCTTACGGGAAAATAGAGTAAAACTAGTTGCTCTGTAAGTGTCCTGCCAGTTCAGAGGGTCTGTGATTTCGTAAACGGGTTGTTGGGAAGTGAAGCCCGCAATTAGCTGAGAGGGAGAGCTCACTGGCTTTATTTTTGTTTTCACATGGTTTACCTGTGAACTAAGTGTAGGCTACAAGTCATCTGTGATCGCTGGGTCTAGAGCTTGACTCTGGAGAGAGGAAAGGAAGAATGGAAGCCTGGTGAAGAGGCAGAGGTGGGTTCCGTGCTTTTCTTTTCCCAACTCTTCTGCATGTGGGTGGGAAATGAAGGAAGGGAAAAAGTGAATTCACCCTAGGATGGAGAACCAGCGGCCGTGTAAGGTTGGCTGTGCTTGTTTCTACGATTCCACTCGACTCGGCGAGTCAGATGTTGGCAGTGTTGGGGGGATTTCAAAAGCTTGCCTTTGAACTGAATTTTGATGAGCAAACCGGTGTGGCGTTTGTGGCCCCTCCCTTCCTCCAGGCCTCCTGGTGATGGAGTAAGCAACAGGCGCCCCCTTGTGCTGAGAGGAAAGAGAACTGTTGCTTATGGCCAGTTTTCTGGAGAAATTGTATTTTCCTGTGGCTTCTGTGACTTGGTCGTTTTGCTCTCAACATGAGATATGGTGGGAGGAGTACTTGGAGCAGGGATTTTATATCCAGAGCCAATGAACTGGTGAAGCCATATCCAGTGCTTACTACTTACACTCAATTAGAACACAGGCTTAAAATGCCTGTTTGTAGTGCTAGGCCCTGGGGATATAGTTGGGAGCAAGATAGACAAAGCCCCTGCCCTCATAAACAACCTAAATAAGCAATAGCAATAAAGACGACAAGGCAGAGTGTAATGAGAGCATATCACATAGTCTAGTGAGAGTCAGAGAATTCCAGAAACAAGTGATAACCTAAAGGTTTGATAGGTGTTAGCCAGATTGGAGAAGAAAGAAAAGTCTTCCAGGCCTCCCTGTTAATTTCTCAGTTCTAGTATTTTTTCCTTTAGGGTTAGTTCTTCACCCCAAGTTGATGAGCTGCCGCTGATGCTCTTGCCCTTCCTTCTGATTTCCGACTGGTTCCACAGGAGCCATTGCTACTTCTTTTAGCACAAGGAATTGTTAAAAAAAAAAAAAAAAAAAAAAGCCTTAAAGTGCATTCCTTCCCTCAGAATGGCTTTGCAGTTGTTTATACATTGCTGCCATTCCAACAAAGAGATGGGAAATAACAGTTTTCCCCATCCCTAGTAGTCGACTCTGTCGTCCCCCTAAGTTTGTTTTAGCAATGTAGGCTGGCTGAAGTCCTGCTGAGTGGTGGTTTTCTTTTCCTTCTCCACTTAATTTAACAGACCAGCTGAACACACATCAGAGAGCTTAACTAGAGTGTGTAGTCATTATGGTCTTCCAGTTCAGTTCTATGCCCCACTTTCGGGACTCTGGTTTGGGACCTAGTTTATTATTCTGGGCAACAGAGAAAGGGCACACACTAAATAACAGCGACCACAGTATAGATTTGGTACTGCTTCTTCACACTTCAGTCCATTTCACCATTGTGACAGTTTCATGAGACAGGCAAAATAGTCCGATCTCATTTTTTTACAATTTATTTATTTATTTATTATAAATTTATTTATCTTTGGCTGCGCTGGTCTTTGTTGCTGCACGCGGGCTTTAGTTGCTGTGCGCGGGCTTTAGTTGCTGTGAGCAGGGGCTACTCTTTGCGGTGCGCTGGCTTCTCATTGTGGTGGCTTCTCATGTTGCAGAGCACGGGCTCTAGGCTCATGGGCTTCAGTAGTTGTGGCACGTGGGCTCAGTAGCTGTGGCTCACGGGCTCTAGAGCGCAGGCTCAGTAGTTAGGGCGCGTGGGCTTAGTTGCTCTGCGGCATGTGGGATCTTCCTGGACCAGGGCTCGAACCCGTGTCCTTGGCAGGTGGATTCTTAACCACTGTGGCACCAGGAAAGTCCCCCGATCTCATTTTATACACAGAGAACTGAGGCTTAGAAGAACAAAATGAGAACTTATGAATGACAAAGTCAGGACTTGAACCCAGGTCTTTAGTTCCTGGATAGGGGGCACTCAACAGGCTTTTAAAGGTTTTCTGTGAGCTTAGCTTTCCAGCTTCATGCCTACCGGTGTGGAACTTCCCCTACAAGAATACAGTGCTTCAGAGTACACCAAGAGGTTCCATCTGCCTTTAAGATGCTTTTCCCTCATCTGGAAAGTAAGGTGGTTAAGTTTGCCATAGTAGTCCTGAAGCAGGGGTGATGTTTTCATGAAGAATGCTTTCAAGAATTTACTTTCTGCCCATGTGTGACATTTCCTCCTTGGGTTTTGGAGTTTAGAAGCCTGAGGGAGTTCAGCCCTGGCAGCAGCCCCCCTGAATTCCTGGTGGTGAGAGGATGTGGCCCCTGGACACATCCCGGAAAGAGGTCCTGGGGTTTGCAGTCAGCTGCCGTGTCCTGACTCTGGTGCTGCAGGTCAGTCTCTGATCTTTTGTCCTGAACATGCCATTGCCACATGACTGGGCTAGACGTTAAGAATAGGCCTCATCTTTCCCTTTCCCAGATGCGCCCCCCGACCATGTGGTTAGAACTGTAGAGACCTAGACCACATAGCTGAAAAGTGGGCAGGACTCTTAGATATGACCTATTAATCTCTTATTTTTTATTTATTTATTTATTTATTTATTTATTTTGACCTATTAATTTCTTATTTTACACATGAAGTAGCTGAGGCCCAGAAAGGATAAATGGCTTCCTTAAAGTCACAAGGCAAGTTAGAGAAGGACCAGAATCAGACCCCAGGTTTCCTTACTCTTGGGCTAGTGGTCTTTCCAGCAGACCATGATGTTCTGTAACCAGAGCAGGTGTGTTCTGGTTTAGGGTGTGACAGCTCAAAGCGTTGCCCCGGGTCCCCTGACCGGGAGACTGAGCGTTGCATCAGTCAGTTGAGTGGGAGAGAGGTGGCACTGTCCTGAGACCCTCTGTGTATATTTGTTTAGTCAGCAGTGTCTCCTCCTCTTCCCCCAGCTGTGTCCCCTTGCTGTCTCACCCACACACAACCCCCAGAATGCATTTTGCAATTCCCTTTCCCCTCCAAGGCTGCTCTTGATACATATTTTAATCAAATTTCAGGTATATATGAACTATGTATGGTGCCTAGCACAGTGCCCAGTGCTTAGTAGGTCTTCAGTATCTGTTACTGTTGAATGTATGTCAACACCCTAAGGATGTTCTATTAGCATATTATATGTGCCTTTCATCACAGGCACATTCTCTCTGAGGCTCATCGGTGGTTCCTTTGTGGAAAACTCCTTTTTTCTCTCCTCCCCCACTATATGAGGCATAACAGCCTCTGCTGGGTCCCAGGTTTAGTTAGACGTGTCTTCAGCTTGGAGACTAGGGCTGTTACCTGTGACTGTCACTCCTGTCCCACTTGTTTTCACTGTTTGAAGTGGCCTGATAAAGAAACTGACCGAAAAAGGAAAGAGCCTTAAAAATGAGGTTGTACTCCTGTTGCTAGGCTGGAAAACTTTGAACCAGCATCAGCTGAATGATTGACAGAACTAAGGGAGCAATACTGCGACTCGGCATCTGGGATAGGGTACCAGGACAGCTGGGTTCTAATTCAGATGGTGATTTGGAAACAAGTATGTTTCCTCTATACTGTTCGCTCAACCACCAAATTTTATTCAAGTTCCTGCCCTGGTCAAAGAACTATGCTAGGTGGGAGTATAAAAAGTCACGATCTCTTTTCCCTTAAGTAGCTGACCAAATCTAACGGGGCAAAAAGACATTTAATAATAATGCTATTTCATTATCCTCCCCTCCCCCCCTTCCAGCTCTAAAGCTCACGCCATCAGGTTATACCCCAGTTACCCTTTGTTGTTGGTGTCATCTCTGTTAGCGACAACTCATTCCTCCTCATGCCTTGAAGGTTTTAGCTCCTGATTCACTGTTGCTCTTTCCAGCACTACTGTATACTTCTTGGTGATTTCAACATTAATAAAGCTGATACATCTAACCACTATCTCCTATCTTTCCAGTTCACTCCCTCCACTACCCCAGTTCTAACGATTCTTCCACTCCCTCAGGACTTATCCATTGATTCTACCACGGTTTCACTGTCCCTCACCTACCTCATGGCTTCAGCTCCACTTCTTACCCAGCTTAGATTCCATGGCCCACCATGCATACACGTACAACTCACTCGCTCCCTTCTCCCTATGTCTTAATCACAAGACAAAAGCCCAGCCTTGGTTAAATTCAATTCTGTGCCTACTCCACGCATGCATCTGCCCAGAGAAAAGCATACAACTGTGTTAACTAGTCTCTTTGTATGCAATATCATTAACCCAAGTGAGTCCTTAGTGCTACCTGGCAATCTTAGTGTATTTCCCTGGTCCAGTCGCTCACCCATTCTCTCAAATTTTTCTGCACATCAGAATCAGCTGGGAGAGCTAAAAACAATCTAAACACCCAGGCTGTACCCCATATTGGTTAAGTCATCAATGTAGTGGCAGGAGGGAAACCCAGGCATCAGTATTTTTGAAACTCCTTGGGCGATTCCAGTGCACAGCCTATTTTGAGAACTAGGGTCATAGGTGACTTATTTTACACATTTTCCTCTTTTCTCAAGTCTCTAGCACCTTTTCCCCAGCTTGTTTTCCTGAGTGAAAATTCAGAAAAGTAGAAGCAATAAGAAGTAACCTTCTGAATACTTCCACCACAGCCATCAGCATACCTACATCTGCACCTCTGTGCCTTCACTACTGAAGGGTGGATGAACTGTCTGTCTCCTCTCTAAGGCCAGTTCCACCTCCATAGCAGATTCCATCCCCTTTTGCCTGCTCCAGCAATTCTTCCCTTTCTCGCCTGCATACTCAGTGGTTTCCTTTCCACTGGATATTCCCATTGGCAAACAAATACTTACCTCCCACGTTTGGGAAAAAAACAACAAGATTTCTCTTGACCCTACAATGTCATTCACCTACCACCCCATTTCTCTGCTTCCCTTTACAGGAAAACTCCTCCAAACAGTTGTCTGTATCTGCTGTCTGACTTCTCCCCTTTATCTGCTGAACCCAGTCCAAGCAGTCTTCTCTCTCCTCCACTCCACTGAAGTAGCTCTTGTCAAAGTCACCAGTGACATTCCCATTGCTAAAGCCAGTGGTCAGTTTTCAGTCCCCATCTTACTTGACCTATCAGCAACATTTAAGAGCCGATCACTCCTTTGCTTTACTTGGTTCTATGACACCATGCTCTCCTGGTTTCCTCCCTACCTCACGGACCTTCCTTCTTTACCTTTATTGCTAGATCTTCACTCTCTTTCGAGCCTCTAAATGTTGACATGTCTGAGGCCCAGTCCTCAGATCTCTTCTTCTCTCTATCTGCACTTCTTCCCTGGGTGATCTCATTCAGTCTCACACCTTTTAATATCATCCATACACTTATGACTCCCAAATTTATATCTCTAGCCCTGATTGCTCTCCTGGCCCTCAGACTCAATATATCTCACTGTCTCGTTGACCTCTGCACTGGAATGTCCATCTCACACTTAACTTGTGATTCTTCCCCAACATGTCTGTTCCTCCTCATTTTATTAAATGGTAATTCTTCCACTGGCTCAACCAAAATCCTAGTTCTCCTTCATCCCACAGGCTCTCTTCAATGCCATCATCCCAGACCATCACGCAGAAGCCTTCTCTCCTCCTCGCCTCGCCCCCTCCGGCTCTGTGGACCGACTTGTGGAAAGTCTCCTGGGCGGCCTATCTCACTGGGATGCTGAACACTTCCTGTTCATTGCTGAGCATGGCTACCTGTATGAGCACAACTTCGCCTTCTTCCCTGGTTTCCCCCTGGTCCTGTTGGTGGGGACTGAATTGCTGAGACCCCTGTGGGGGTTACTGAGCCTACGGAGTTGCCTGCTAATCTCAGTGGCATTGCTCAATTCCTTGTTCTCCGTGCTGGCCGCACTTGCGCTTCATGACCTGGGCTGTCTGGTTTTGCGCTGTCCCCGCCAGGCTTTTTATGGAGCGCTGCTCTTCTGCCTCAGCCCCGCCAATGTCTTCCTGGCGGCTGGCTACTCAGAAGCTTTGTTTGCCCTCCTGACATTCAGCGCCCTGGGGAAGCTGGAAAGGGGCCGAAGCTGGACTAGTGGACTCCTCTTTGCCCTTGCCACTGGTGTGCGCTCCAACGGGCTGGTCAACGTTGGCTTCCTCGTGCATTCTCAGTGCCGAGGCTTTTTCTCTTCTCTCATGGTGCGGAATCCTCTGAGACAGCTTTTGAAGCTGATGGGCTCTGTGTTCCTGTCAGTGCTCACACTTAGCCTTCCCTTTGCCCTCTTTCAATATTACGCCTATACCCAGTTCTGTCTGCCAGGCTCAGCCTACCCCATTCCTAAGCCCTTGCTGCAGTTAGCTGTGGACAAGGGCTACCGAATCGTACAGGGAAATGAGCCACCTTGGTGCTCCTGGGAACTTCCCCTAATATACAGCTACATCCAGGATATCTATTGGAATGTTGGCTTTTTGAGATACTATGAACTCAAGCAGGTGCCCAATTTTCTACTGGCTGCACCAGTGACTATACTGGTTGCCTGGGCAACTTGGACATATGTGACCACCCATCCTTGGCTCTGCCTTACACTTGGGATGCAAAGGAGCAAGAACAAAGAGACCCCAGAGAAGCCTGATCCTGGATTCCTCAGTCCTCGGGTGTTTGTGTACCTCGTCCATGCTGCAGTGCTGCTGCTGTTTGGCAGTCTGTGCATGCATGTTCAGGTGAGGTGGACTCCTGGCTGGGAAAAGGTGGGAACACAGGCCAAACCCCTTAGTCAGGGACAGGGAGGACATTTAACTTCTCCCATTTGAGTGACCTGTACCTAATTTATTCATTCAACAACTATTTGGGGGTGTTTTTAGTGTGAGTCCCTGGGTCAGATCACTGAGGTTAGAACATAAATAAGTTAAGATTGCTGCCCTAGTAGGTCTTGTGGTCAAAATGGAGAGACGGACATTTAACAACTTATAGTATAGTGGGATGGAATTGGAGATATTTTTGAGGTAAAGTATTGTGGAAGCACAGAGGAAAAAGTAGCTAACTGGCTGAAGGAGGTGAGGAGGGCATCATATTTAGGCTGGGTCCTGAAGAGTAAGAAGAAATTCCATTTAAGAAGCAGAGGAAGAACATTTTGGACAAATGGAAGGGCATGTGCGAAGACAACGAGAGTTGTGAAAGGACCTGATCTGACTGAGTTATAGGAATAGCACAGAGGGTATCTCTGGGACCTTCCCCTAACATACAACTGTACCCAGAATATCTGCTTGAATGTCAACTTCCTGAGGTACTCTGAGCTCTGGCAGGCGCTCTGTTTTCAGAGAAGCTATCTTGTGCACTGTTCGGTTGGTGGGGAGGATAGAGAGGGATGGGAAGGGTTTGATCATACATTCGATTTTTTTTGGTTCCTGGTTGTGGCTCCAGGTCCACCATAAACCCTGAGGATGTCTTTTTGTCTCCATGCTGGCCACTCCTCAGCAGTTTCTGCCTCTTGGAGGCGCACATTGGCTGTTTGTAAAGTTCTCTGAGCTATGAGACTAAGAGGCACAGGGGAAATAGAAAGGAGCACTCTTGTGTTTGTAGCTGGATGAGCTACTAGAGTGAATGCCAGCGAAGCTTAGAGTTTCAAGGATAGATGAGGGAGGCCATTTGGAGACCTGGCTCTGAACTTCCCTAGAGGGACAGTGTTGAACCACAGGATCCCCTGCCCCCTTTCTCTCTGCTTTGCCATCCCCGTGGGATGAGGGAACCGTTTCAGGGGGCAGGGGATCAGAGTCCTGGCCCTGGGCTAAAAGTGGACCCCACAGACTTTTTTTTTTTTTTTTTTTTGGCCATGCCACGTGGCACGTGGGATCTTAGTTCCCCAACCAGGGATCGAATCCACGCCCCCTGCGTTGGAAGCGCGGAATCTTAACCACTGGACTGCCAGGGAAGTCCCCTGACCAACCCCCCCATAGAATTTTTAGTATCAGTTGGCCCATTATTGTGGTAATTAGTGTGTAGCCATGTTTATTTGTGACATTGCAGTCACCTGGCTGGTGTCACGCACAGCTTTATAAGGCAGATCCTAAGCTCTGCTGAATGAATACCTTTTCCAGTGTAATACATTTCTAGTCTTAGAGCTATAGCTCACCCAGCAGCAGGGAAGTCCCAGGCTCATCCAGTTGGAGGCAGTGGCACTCCGGTAAATGTGTGGGTTTCCCCCTCTTATGATTTCCAGGTTCTCACCAGGCTGTTATGCTCCTCCACTCCTATTGTGTACTGGTTCTCAGCTCACTTGCTTCAGGATCAAGAACCGCTGCTGAGGTCCCTAGAGACTGTGCCTTGGAAGCCTCTTTCAGGGGACTCCCCACCAGGACAAAAGGTCCCCAGAAACTCTATCATGGGACTCTTGTACAACTGGAAAACTTGTTCTCTGGTCACACGATGCATTCTAGGCTACTTCCTGACTTACTGGCTCCTGGGACTACTCCTGCATTGCAACTTTCTACCTTGGACATGACCTGGAGACTTTTAGGGGACAGGCTTGAAGCAGACTTAACCAGGGTCTGAAAGTACAAATACATGCTGGGGCTGCCTGTGCTGCCCTGGAACCCTTACTCTCCCCGTTAGAACCTCTCTCTCCTTGAAGGTTGGTTAGGAATGGGAGAAGTGTGAGCCTCTAGAGAGCACCTCTGGTCCTGGCTGTGGCAGATTTTAGGGTGGTAACTATTTTCTCTGTAAATGAAGAAATCTTATTCCAGGTCTGAAGCATACCTGGATCTGTCTTGTCAATCAACCATAGCAGAGATAGTCTTAAACTTACCTCCTACCCACACGTAAATTTAAATGTAAATTATTTAAATGTGAATTTCATCAAAGGCTCTAGCTGACAAGCTGGTCATAGTCCACACAGTGATGGTGGAGGCCTGGACAGTGTAGCCTAAGTAAAATGGGACCATCTTTTCTAAATGGGACATTGTTTCTGATGATTTTTTTTCATGATTTGTTCACTTATTTATATGAAAAACCATACAAAGATACGCAAATTAAACAACTTTTGATTATATCTGCAATTAATTACCTTTTTATTTTTTTAATTATTTTATTTTATTTTATTGGCTGCGCGGCTTGCGGGAGCTTAGTTCCCTGACCAGGGATTAAAACCCAGTCCACAGCAGTGAAAGCACCGAGCTGGACCACCAGTGAATTCCCATAAATTACCTTTTTAAAAAAATAATACAAATTAAGGGCTGAGACCCTGCCACATACTCTGCATCCACACTTCATTTGGATATTAAAGGTCAGTTGATGCAAAAAAAATTAATACAAGTTACTTGGGGGAAAAAAGTCATGGTAAGAAGAACATTGCATGAGGAGCCAGGAGCCCTGGATTCTGGTCCTCTCAGTAAAGCCCCACTTACAAACTGTGTGACTTTGGGAGAGTTTTCAGAGCCTTAGTTACCTCTTCTGAAACTAGGGGAAAATTACATTATCCTACTGGAAAAAATATCCAGTTCTCTTCTCAGCACTCTGAGGAGTAATTTCAGTGATGTTTCCTTTGAAGGAGGGAGAGCAGTGACACTTGGCAAATAAGGCTCCCTGTCCTGTGTAAGTAAGCCTGCCCAGGGGCAACTAAATGTTCAATGTGTGAGCAGCGACTGGTTTTCCTGCCCTGCCCGAGTGCCTGTGCTTTCCTGACTGGTAGGTAAGGGTCAGATGAGCCAACACAGCAGCAGGAATTGATAAATTGTAGGTAAGTCCAGGGTTGAATGAAATGGTATCTTCCTGGCCCCCATTTGGTAATGGGCTTGATTCTATAATTGTAGTAAAATCTTGACCCCTGCAGAGGCTCTGCATCATCACCACTCTTTCCCTGTTTGAGCCAAAAATTCCAACAAGCAGAAACTTCGAAATAGATGGATTGACACGCTCCCTCTGACCATGACTGAAAGCTAAACTTGCCAGCTGAAGGGAAGCTCCTGGCTGAGCCCCAGCACCCTCTGTTGGAGCTCCTAGTCAGCCTGGCCAGTAAGCATTTCCCATCCATCGCCCCAGCTTTAGCACAGCTGAGAGAATTTGGTCCAGAGTCAAATGCTTCTGAAAATGTACACACAGATCGGGACAGCCCTCTGCCTTCTGCCAAGACACCCGAGTGCCCTTCTTGGCAAAAGATGATCACCCCTGCCCTAGTGTCCCTCCAGCTGGCAGAAACTGTTCCCTCCCTCCTCACCCACAGCTGCAAATCTGGGGACTTCCACCCTGTGTGCAGGAAGAGTTGAGGGCCTGATTCAGCTCTTTATTGCAGAGGTAGGAGTACTAGATTGTTTGCTTGCATGGATTGACCTCTTTGCCTCTCTTGGGGGGATAATCAGAAATGATTGTTTCCCTACTGGAAGAGGTGACTCAAACTCCGCAGGGTAGGGGGTGATTTCACTGCTTTGGCAGTCTCAGCTTAACGTTCACACTAGACCTCGTCACCCCCAGAAACAAGTGATTTCAAGGACCAGAAACCCTATAAATGCGAACCTCTCATTTCTCAACTAATACCAAGGAACTAAATCACTCTGGTATTTTGCAAAGACCATTCTGGTTACAGCCGATCATAGAGGAGTTAAGTGAGGACCCCAGCTAGGTGGACGTACCTGGTGTGACCTGGAGATGGACACAGTTTTCTCTCTGACCTTGGAGGGATCTAGTTCTCTAAGGATCTAAGGAATGGGCTGATTTTATGGCCAGCAGCTGTCCTTTTACTATCCTATTAACAGTCTTTAATAGCCTGCGAGAGGGATATGAAGGGCTCAAGGCGGGAAGCTTCCTGTTTACCCTGAGGTCTAACAATGCTGCAGCTGGGTTGGGCGTCTACAATTTCAGAGAAAAGTCATTTCCTTCTGAGACCCAGCTAAAACAGAAACCAGACGCTTTATGTACCTAGAAGTAGATGCTTTTTTTGTTCTTTAATGAAGGTGGGAGGAGAGGGAGCGTTTGACATGGCTTTACCAGTCCCCCTGAAAAAAAACATCACTTTTCTTGAACAGACCCTCTCACCCTCATCCAAAAAATGTATTGTGTGCAGGCTCATGGGATTTGCAACTGATTGATTCTTTCAGCAATGTTTATTATTGCCTGTTTTAGGGGAGTAAAGAAGACTCACCCTGCCTCCTGTCCTCAAATAGCTGCCTGATAGAGTTTCTAGCAGAAACACAGGAACATTAATCAAGGAAAAACCTAATAAATTCTGGGGAATGAAGAGATACTTAAACTTCTTGCTCAATATTCTCTACTTGAACTTTCAATGGTGAGGACGAGTTAAAATTTTACTTGTATGCTTGGGAAAAGGTAAGTGTGGTACAGAGTAAGTTCTCTGTAAATTCACACAAGATGGAGATCCCTCCCAGCTTGGAATACTTGAAAAGACTTTGTAGGGAATGGCCTTTGAGTTGGACTTTGAAGGACAGTAGGATTTGAAGTTAAGGGCAGAGAATGAATATAGGAAGCAGGAAACAGAACAGGACAGGGAGAGCTCAGTTTGAGTGGAACTGAGGTATTGTCATTATTGTGGTCTAAGCATTTGAAGTCAGCCCCAAGCCCAGCTCCACTGTGTACTAGCTGTGTGAAGGTGAGCCACACGCTGAATCTCTAGGCCTCTGTTTACTCATCTGTAAAACATGGATAATACTACCTACCTTATAGATATGAATAATAATATTATCTATCTCAGTTATGTGAGTTAAATGAAAAATGTTTAGAACAGTACTAACAAAAGAATAGCTGCGTTTTGGACATGTTGAGTTTACAATGCCATCAGCACATTCATATGCCAGGAAATGTGGACCAGGAGACAAGGAGAGGGGTCAGGGAGCCATCCACACAGACATGATAATTATAGCAGCCACGATATTGGATGAGATTGTCAAAAAGAAAAAAATGTAGAGAGAGAAGGAGGGCCTGTAAAACCTTGGGGAAGTGACTCAACTTCTCTAAACCTGTTTTCTCATCTCTAAAATGGGGGTGACATCACTTACCACACAGTAGTTATGAAGATTAAATGAGATAAAGCACTAGCATAGCACGTAGCACATAGTAAGAACTTAATGAATGGTAGCTATTTCTTATCATCATCATCGTCATCATTGTTATCGTCGTTGTCATTAAAAAACCAGAAACAAATATTATCTGCTGTGCACAACATTGTAAATCAACTATACTTCAATTAAAAAAATTTTTGTTTAATTGCCTTTCTTTCTAAGGCTGAATAATATTCCATTGTATGTATATACCACAGTTTGTTTATCCATTCATCTGTTGAGGGATATACTTGGATAGCTCCACCTTCTGGCTATTGCGAATAATGCTGCTATGAACATTGGTGTACAAATACCTGTTCAAGTCCCTGTTTTCAATTCTTTGGGGGTATATACCCAGAAGTATATATTGTTGCATCATATGTTAATTCTATGTTGTTGTTGTTTTTTAGGAACTGCTATATTGTTTTCCACAGCATTTGCATCATTTTGTATTCCCAGTAGCAATGCACAAGGATCCAAATTTCTCTACATCCTCACCAACACTTATTTTCCTTTTTTTTTCCTTCTTCTCTTTTTTAAAATACTAGCCATCCTAGTGGGTGTGAAGTTGTATCTCACTGTGGTTTTGATTTGCATTTCCCTAATGATTAGTGATGTTGAGCATCTTTTTTTTTTTTTTTTATTGCACGGGCCTCTCACTGTTGTGGCCTCTCCCGTTGTGGAGCACAGGCTCCAGACGCGCAGGCTCAGCAGCTGTGGCTCACGGGCCCAGCCGCTCCGCAGCATGTGGGATCCCCCCAGACCAGGGCTCGAATCCGTTTCCCCCGCGTTGGCAGGCAGATTCTCAACCATTGCGCCACCAGGGAAGCCCTGTTGAGCATCTTTTTATGTGCTTATTGGCCATTTGTATACCTTGGAGAAATGTCTATTCAGATCCTTTGCCCTTTATTTATTTATTTATTTTGGCTGCACCACGTGGCATGCAGGATCTTAGTTCCCTGGCCGGGGATGAACCTGCGCTCCCTGCAGTGGAAGCACAGAATCTTAACCACTGGACTGCCAGGGAAGTCCCCCTTTGCCCTTTTTGTTTTTTTTGGCTGCTTTGGGTCTTCATTGCTGCACGCAGGCTTTCTCTAGTTGTGGTAAGCAGGGGCTAGTCTTCACTGCGGTGCGCGGGCTTCTCCTGTTGCAGAGCGTGGGCTCTAGGCACTTGGGCTTCAGTAACTGTGGCATGCGGGCTCAGTAGTTGTGGCTCATGGGCTCAGTAGTTGTGGCTCTGGGGCTCTAGGGCGCAGGCTCAGTAGTTGTGGTGCACGGGCTTAGTTGCTCTGTGGCATGTGTGATCTTCCCAGACCAGGGCTCGAACCCGTGTCCCCTGCATTGGCAGGTGGATTCTTAACCACTGTGCCACCAGGGAAGTCCCTGCCCATTTTTATTTTATTTATTTATTTATTTATTTTTTTTTTTTTGCGGTACGCGGGCCTCTCACTGTTGTGGCCTCTCCTGTTGCGGGGCACAGGCTCCAGATGCGCAGGCTCAGCGGCCATGGCTCACGGGCCCAGCTGCTCCGCGGCATGTGCGATCTTCCCGGACTGGGGCACGAACCCGTGTCCCCTGCATTGGCAGGCAGACTCTCAACCACTGCACCACCAGGGAAGCCCCCTGCCCATTTTTAAATTGGGTTGTTTGTTTGTTGTTGAATTGTTGGAGTTCTTTATGTATTTTGGATATTAATCAGATATATGATTTACAGGTATTTTCTCCCATTTCATGTGTTGTCTTTTCACTCTGTTGATAGTGCCCTTCAACGCACAAAAGTTTTTAATTTTGAAGTCCAATTTATCTATTTTTCTCTTGTTGCCTATCCTTTCGGTGTCATATGCAAGAAATCATCACCAAATCCAATCATGAAGATTTTGCCTTATGTTTTCTTCCAAGAGTTTTATAGTTTTAGCTCTTATGTTCATGTCTTTATCCATTTGGGGTAAATTTTCTATGTGGTGTAAGGTAAAGGTCTAACATTCTTTATTATTATTTATTTTTTATTTTTAAAAATTTATTTATTTTATTTATCTATTTTTGGCTGCACTGGGTCTTTGTTGCTGTGCACGGGCTTCTCATTGTGGTGGCTTCTCTTGTTGCGGAGCATGGCTCTAGGTGCCCGGGCTTCAGTAGTTGTGGCACATGGGCTCAGCAGTTGTGGCTCGCGGGCCCTAGAACACAGGCTCAGTAGTTGTGGCGCACAGGCTTAGTTGCTCTGCAGCATGTGGGATCTTCCCGGACCAGGGCTCGAACCCATGTCCCCCGCATTGGCAGGTGGATTCTTAACCACTGTGCCACCAGGGAAGCCCAGGTCTAACATTCTTACACATGTGAATATCCAGTTTTCCCAGCACCATTTATTGAAAAGACTGTCCTTTCCCATTGAAAGGTCTTGGAGGTCTTGTCAGAATCTTTTGACTGTATGTGCAAGGGTTTATTTCTAGGCTCTCTATTCTATTCCATTGATCTATATGTCTTTCTTTATGCCAGTACCACACTGTTTTGATTACTGTAGATTTGTAGTAAGTTTTGAAAACAGGAGGTATGAGACCTCCAATTTGATTCTTCTTGTACAAAACTGTTTTGGCTATTCAGGGTCCCTTGAGATATCATATTAAATTTAGGTAGTCAAAGCTTTTTTCTTTTTTATCTTGGGCTCATAATTTCTTTGGCCATACGATTACCTCAAAATATTTTTGGGGCTTCCCTGGTGGCGCAGTGGTTGAGAGTCCGCCTGCCGATGCAGGGGACACGGGTTCGTGCCCCGGTCCGGGAAGATCCCACATGCCGCAGAGCGGCTGGGCCCATGAGCCATGGCCGCTGAGCCTGCGCATTCGGAGCCTGTGCTCCGCAACAGGAGAGGCCACAACAGTGAGAGGCCCGCGTACCGCAAACAAACAAACAAAAAAACAAACAAACAAAAAACAACAAAAAAATATTTTTAGAGGGACTTGCCTGGTGGAGCAGTGGTTCAGACTCTGCACTCCCAATGCAGAGGGCTCGGGTTCGATCCCTGGTCAGGGCACTAGATCCCACAGGCGTGCCACAACTAAGAGTTCGCATGCCACAACTAAGGAGCCCACGTGCTGCAACTAAGGAGCCCACATGCCGCAACTAGGGACCTGTCAAGCTGCAACTAAGGAACCCTTGAGCCACAACTAAGGAGCTCCCCTGCTGCAACTAAGACCCGGCACAACCAAATAAATAAATAAATAATAAAAATATTTTTTAAAAAGAGACAACATTGTAAATGAACTTTACTCCAATAAAAAATAAACATTAGGGACTTCCCTGGTGGTGCAGTGGTTAAGAATCCGCCTGCCAGTGCAGGGGATACGGATTCAAGCCCTGAACCAGGAAGATCCCACATGCCACGGAGCAACTAAGCCCATGCGCCACAACTACTGAGCCTGTGCTCTGGAGCCCGTGAGCCACAACTACTGAGCCTGCGTGCCACATCTACTGAAGCCCACGCACCTAGAGTCCGAGCTCCGCAACAAGAGAAGCCACCACAATGAGAAGCCCACACACTGCAACAAAGAGTAGCCCCCGCTCGCCGCAACTAGAGAAAGCCCATGTGCAGCAACAAAGACCCAATGCAGCCAAAAACAAATAAATAAATGGATAAAAAATAAACATTACATTTAAAAAAAAAAGAAGTAATGAGACACAAGCTTTAAAAATATATATATTTTTTGGTATATAAGTCAGAATTCTCCAGAGAAACATAACCAATAGGATGTATGTGTGTGTGTATCTGTATCTATATGTATATGTATCTATATACATACAAAGGGAGAGAGATTTTTAATGAATTGGCTCATATGATTGTGGAGGCTGGCAAGTCCACAATCTGCTGGGTAGGCCAGCAGCTGGAGACCCAATGGAAGAGCTGATGTTATAATTTGAGTCTGAAGGAGGTCTACTTGCAGAATTACCTCTTTCTCAGGGAAAGTCAGTCTTTTTTCTATTAAGACCTTCAACTGATTGCATGAGACCCACTCAATTTATGGAGGATAATCTGCTTTTACTCAAGTCTACTGTTTTAAATGTTACTCTCATCTGAAGAAAAACCTTCACAGAAACATCTAGATTATTTGACCAAATATCTGTGTACTATGGCCTAGCCAAGTTGACACACAAAATTAACACAACAGATTTCTGCTCTATTTGCTTCTAGTCAGATCCATGTGACACTAATCACACTCAAGTTCTTTCCTAGATAGAATTCTCAAGCTGATATATTTATATCCTCATCACCCCCTTGCCTCACTTTCAGCGTAATGGTGGCTATATTGAAGTCATATGAAGTAAGTGGAAAGGCCACACTCTTCACCTGATATTTGCCTTAGAGGTGATCACATCTTTCACCTCATGTTGTTCAAGACCTTTTTCGATCTTATACAATTTGTAGTCAGAAGCAGTCATCTTTTCTGACCCTGAAAGGCCCATCATTTTTGGACTTTCTCCATTTCCCTTTCACCTCTGCTTGAAAATCAGCTAATTTTCACCTAATTTCACCTCTTTCTTCTAATACTTTATAAAGACATTTGTGCTAGTTATTAAGTTACTGTCTCAGCTCCAAATCCACCCTTCTACTTTCTACTATGGGATAGTGGAGCTGGGACTCTGCAAATCACTTTTCTGCTGTCAGCTGACTCTACTTTTGGCTCTGCCAATAAGGGCCACTAGAGGGAGATAGTGAGGTCACAGGAGGAAGAAAGGACTCCTTTCTTCTGCTTCCTGTTCGTGTGAGGTCACCCTAGCAATGCTCCTTCACCCCAGCAGCTGCAGTGCCTTCCTATAACAACAGCTGAATCCACTTTGCAGTTTTTTCCAGAAACTACAAACCCAGCTTCATGGTGTCCCAGTCAGAGACACCAGCACCATCTGGATAGCACCTCTTTCTCAGAAGTGTTGGTCCCTCCTCTAAGTTCAGAGACACCAGACGCCAGCACTAGACTTAGAGGTCTGAGTTTCAGCTCTGTAGGGCCCCTCTTCTTTTTTTTTTTGGCCGCGCCACACAGCATGCGGGATCTTAGTTCCCCAACCAGGAATCAAACCTGCAATCCCTGCAGTGGAAGCAGAGTCTTAACCACTGGACTGCCAGGGAAGTCCCGGGCCCGTCTTCTAAGTTTCTAAGTTTTAGTAATTCCAAACTCCTTCCTTTGTTCTCCTAGCCCTAGGAGTTATAGATGCTTCCTGTTGTTGCTGCCTCCATGGTATCTCAGTTTTCTTTTCATCCTTTCAGTTGTCTAGTTAACAACTTTATACCTAGTTAACCATTCTAACCATTCTTTATGTTAAATTTTCTCCAATGACTGGTGTGGTTTCTGTCTCATTGGCGGGACACTGACTGAGACAGAAATTGGTGCTAGGAGGGGTCCTAGGAAACAGACCTCAAAAGGTGGGATTAGGGAACTTGTCTGGTTGTGTCATTGGGTTTGAATGTGCTAAAGCTGCTTGTCAATGAGAAACGTGATGCTGCTAATCCACAGCATGCCGTGGCGACATGATTAATTAAATTATCACCTGTGGTTATTTGTGATGAAGTGCCAACTAAAGCAAGTGCCTTGGGGGCTCAAGTGGTTGTTGCACTTGACTGTTATGGCAGTGATGATGACTACAGGGACTTTGTATGGGAAGAATTCTTCTGAGTGCATCAGAGTCCTTGCAGAAAGAAAATGACAAGCTTGGGTCTTTAGATTTTTTTGATGTGGACAATTTTTTTAAAGTCTTTATTGAATTTGTTACAATATTGCTTCTGTTTTATGTTTCGGGTTTTTTTGGCTGCGAGGCATGCGGGATCTTAGCTCCCTGACCAGGGATCAAACCCACACCCCTTGCATTGGAAGGCGAAGTCTTAACCACTGGGCTGCCACGGAAGTCCCAAGCTTGGGTCTTTAAACTCTCGGCTCAAGACATGGTCAGAGAGTCACAGAGCTTCTATGATAGTCATAAAAGAATCTCTTACTTCTTGTAGCCACCAGCCTTATTTGCTAAAAATAAAACAAAAATATGGTGCATGTTGTAGAATTTCATCAGTTGAATTCAGTCTGACTAAGCCTTTCCTGTGATTGAGAAGAAGTGGGACCCTAAAACTTGGAATGGAGACATGTGGTTTGACTCTCTTCTAGGTTCTCAGAGTCTCCTCCATTCCGCCAGCAGATGGAAAGGAGAGCGGAGATCAGCACTTGAGAGTTTTATGGGACAGTCTGTCACTTCCACTCACATTCCATTAGCCAGGATTCAGTACCTCTCTGTAAGAGAGGCTGGGAATTGTGGATTTTGGTGAGAATGGGTAGTGTATGTCACACTAAATGGGTCACTAGTAACATTTAAGATAGAATTCTTAGGGGAGTGACGTAGACAGAGGCCAAGTTGTAAAAAGTTAAGAAATGATTAACTGACAGGGAAGTGGTAGCTACTTTTTAATATGAGTGGCTAATGAGAGAGAAAAAGATAAACCTGAAGCTAGAGTGAGGAGGTAGCCAAACACGGAAAGCAGTTTCTGTTGTTGGTTTTTTAGTTTAGTTTTGCATTTTAATTGATAGAGGAGAATTGAGATGCATTTGTAGTCTCAGAGAACAGGAAGAGAGATAGGACATGAGTGGAGGGTTGGCCATGGACAGAATCTTTAAGATGAGAGGAAAGGATTGATACAAATAGAGAGAAATTATGAGGTCGAGAGGAGGGTAGCTAACAGTCAAGCAGGATAGTTTTGGTTTCTATAAAGTGACAAGGAGCAAGAATTAGGGTTGCAAGAAGATCCAGTGGAGGTGGGACAGGAATCTGTATTTGAACCAGTATGTCCAGTTTTGTGGATTTGTTGCACAGCCAAAGAGCAAGAGGGGAGGAAGTCCACAATATGGTTCATTCCAAGGTGGGGCTCATCAAATCCAGAATCTTTGGCACCAAGGGCATGGTTCTGTGGCCTTTGTCATGTGTAAAATTTACAGAACCTTGAGGTCATTGTTGCTGTCTTTCTACCCCTCTGCATCGTGTATTCTGACTTCTTACTCTCTCCTATCCTAGTCTCCAGCTCTCTCTTTTCCTATACTTTTCCTTAGGTTTTCCAGTAACCCCAGTGCGGTGGACAGACCCTAAGGTGAACCTCAGTGATTCCTGCCTGCTGGTATTCACACTTTTGTGTGATCCTCTTGAATTCAAGTGGGACCTGTGATTTGCTTCTAACCTACAAAATATGGTGAAGGTGTTGGGCTGCCACTCCCATTACATATATGTTACGTTATGTAAAACCCTGTGTTAGCAGACTGGGGCTAGAGATTCTCCTTGTGGGCTTGATGAAGTAAGAGGCCATGTTGTAGAAGCCCACGTGGCAAGGAACTGTGGTAACCTCAAGGAACTGCAGATGGCCTCTGAAACCTCAGGGAGGCCTCTGGGTGACAGCCAGGCCCTCAGTCAGACAGTCACAAGGAAATAAGTTCTGCCCACAAAGCCTGAGTGGGTTTGCAGATATTTTCTTCCCCAGTTGAGTCCCCACATGAGCATGCAGCCTTCTGAGACTAAGCAAAGGGCTCAGCTAAGCAGTCCCAGTGCTCCTGACCTGGAACCTGTGAGATATAACGTGTGTTGTTTTAAGTCACTTAATTTGTGGTGATTTGTTACACAGCAATAGAAAAATAATACACCCAGAATTCCTGAAAAACACTGGGGCTGGGGCTTCCCTGGTGGCTCAGTGGTTAAGAATCCGCCTGCCAATGCAGGAGACAGGTTCGATCCCTGGTCTGGGAAGATCCCACATGCTGTGGGGCAACTAAGCCCGTGTGCCACAACTACTGAGCCAGAGCGCCTACAGCCCAGGCTGCGCAACAAGAGAAGCCACCGCAATGAGAAGCCCGCGCACCGCAACAAAGAGTAGCCCCCGCTCGCTGCAACCAGAAAATGCCCACGCGCAGCAAAGAAGACCCAACACAGCCAAAAATAAATCAATAAAATAAATTAACAAACAAACAAACAAACAAGAACACTGGGGCCCTGTGGCATCAACCTTGCATTAGGTGATAGGAAACCTGGGTCTGGGTCCAGGTCACAGAGCTGGGTGAGGGAGGACAGAGGATGTGCCACACATACCCCTTGGACACTTTGAACTTCAACGCAGTAATTAACAGGCCCCTGGCTTTCAAAGCAGATTGTGTCCCCATCCCAACCCCTTCTGGCCCCCCAAAATGCCTGTGCAGTAGGTCATCAGAGATGGGTGAAGCCTGGCCCTGGAAATACAGATTGCCAGAAGTAGATCACGAAATCCACCTCTCAAATCTCGGCGCTCGGCACGGCGCCCGGAATACAGCGGACGCCCAACAAATGGTTTGATTGCAAAAGAACAGAAAGAGTCCTGGAGCGCGCCTCTGCTGCCCCGTCATTGTGCAGCAGGATCGGGGCGGCAAGGGATTGGTTGGGCCCCTGCAGCGGGTCAGGACCCGGCCGCGGGGCCCGAGCGCCATCCCAGGCCCAGGCGGAGGGGGCGCTGCGGCGGGAGGCCGCGCGGGGCGGGGCGGGGCGGCGATGGGGCCGCCCCCTGCGAGCGAGCGCCGCGCGCTGCCGCCGCCGCCGCCGCCGCTGCCCCCGCCGCCACCACCGCAAGCAGCTCCTCCGCTCCGCCCCGGTCCTCGTGCGGCCCGGCCGGCCCGCGGGGTGCAGAGCCGAGGTCCGCGGCCGACTGCATGAAGGACTGCGAATACCAGCAGATTAGCCCCGGGGCCGCCCCACCGCCCGCCTCCCCCGGGGCGCGCCGCCCCGGCCCCGCCGCGCCCCCCGGCCCGGGCCCCGGGCCCCCGCCGCCCGCCGCCGCGCCGCGCTGGAGCAGCAGCGGCAGCGGCAGCGGGAGCATCGGCCGCCGCCCGCGGCGCAAGTGGGAGGTGTTCCCGGGCCGCAACCGCTTCTACTGCGGCGGCCGCCTTATGCTCTCCGGCCACGGCGGCGTCTTCGCCCTCACGCTGCTGCTCATCCTCACCACCACGGTCCTCTTCTTCGTCTTCGAGTGAGTTCGCCGGCGTCCCCGCCCCCTGAGGCGCCCCATCCCCTCCGATCCCCTTTGCCGCCTGCCGCTCACCCCACCTTCCCCAGCCCTTGATGGACACTCCAGCCCCTCTGGTCCCCTGCTGGGCACCCCGTCCTCTCCCACCTCCTGGGCCCTTCACCTTTCCCAGCACCTGCCAGGCACCCTCCCTTCCCAACTTCTCCTTGGCCTCCTGGTGCCTCTCAGAATCTGCCCTCAGGCCTCCCCAGTCTCCTTGCTTATCTTCCACCTGCCCTTTCTGGTCCCCGCCCAGACTCGCCATCCTTCCGTGACAATTTGGATCACCATCTAAGCTGGTCCCCTCCATCCCTGCCAGCCACCGCATCCCCTCTGGCCCCTCCCTAGCACCCCCATCCTTCCCTGGCACCCTGCCTTTGCCAACCTCTGCCAGGATCACTGCCCTCCCATGTCCCTCCAAGACCCCTATCCTCTCTGTCCTCTCAGAATCTGCCCCAGGCCTCCCCAGCTCCTTAGATAGATCCCCTCTCCTCACCTATCCCCCGGACCATCTCTTGTTCCCAGCTTCTTTCTGACCCCTTGAGGCATCTTTTCTTTATATCCTTTCCAGACAACTTCTGAATTTCTTCCTTGTCCTTTGGCTATATACCACCTCAGATTTCCCGGCCATCTTCCCTGTTCCCTCCAGGGTCCCTTTAGGGTCCCCTAGTCATCTCTCTACTCTCAGAGCCTCCCCCCTTGCTTTCCCTTCAGTCGTTCTCACCCTAGGCCCTCAAATATCTTTGGGCCTCTCAGACCTCCCCTTTTCTCTCCAGCACCTTCCTTAGTTTCTCCAGAGCTTCCTGTCCTTCCCTCCTCCTCCTCTGGTCCCCCCAGACATCTCCCAGGCCCCTGCCCCCCATCTCCTGACCTCCTTCCTGGCTTTCTTTCCCTTCCCAGCACTCCAGAGTACCTTCTGGCCTGCTCCACGGCAGGAACAGTTGCAGTGCCTTGTTATTTTCCAAGAGTCGAGAGGATTTTCGTGTGACAGGTCATATTTGCCCCCATGGCTTTTTGACCTCTTCATATCCCCAGTGACTCAGGATTGGCCCACACAGTGTTCTCCATTTCATGGATGGAGGAAGGGATGCCTGTCACTTTACCAGGGTCACATATTTGTACCAGAAGTTTTCCACTCTACCATTGATCTCTAGCTTGAGCCACCTGCTTCCTGATTCCTTTCACACACACACACACACACACACACACACACACACACACAAACGCACACCTACCCATACTGCATGAGCCCCATCTTTCCCTCCTGGTTCTACCCATCCTTTGTGGTCTTACTCAATTTTACAGGTGGTTAAGAACTCCATCCCTGCAGCCAACAGAGCTGGTTCAAATCTCAGCTCCACCATGCACCAAGTGTGTGACTTCGGGGCAGCCACCTCACTACTCAGAACCCCAGTTTCTTCATCTATAAAATGCGGTGTATAATAATAGTACCCCCTCCCCAGGTTGTCATGAGGGTGGCAGGAATTCATGCACATAAGCTTTTAGCTGGTAATAAGCATTTAAAGCTGGCTGCTGCTGTTACTTGTTGTCACCAAAAAATCCTTCCCAAGGGCCTTGATAAGTCTTCCACCAAGACACTGGCCCCCAGGTACCCTTTCCAGCTGCCAGATCATGTATCTGCAACCTTGGGTTTCCCCTTGAAGCAAGGTGAGGACTTCCTACCAATTAGCTTCTCCCTTTCACCCTTTCCTTTCTGACTCAGGGTGGATAAAAAGTTCCAGAATAATTAACAACAGAAACTCTGGGGAGCCCCCAGCCTCCAGCATGACCCTTGGGCTGAGTTTCAGATCCACCCCGCTGGGGCCGGCCCACGTGGGTGTTTTGGAAGTTCCTTTTCCAGCATCCCTCAGGCTCCACCAGATCCTCCCAGCCAGGGATGCAGCTGAGGCAGGAGGAAGTGGTGCTTGTCAGGACTGGCCCCTGTGACCCTGCAGTGTGGGATTTGGTCAATTCAGAAACAGGACTTCCTCTGGGCTGAGGGGGTATCTTCATTGGTGACAGATTTGTCCCCAGAGAGGGAGGAAGCGAGGACTTCTGGGTTCCAGGAGAGCTTGTGAATCATCTCGTCTTTGTTGCTGCTCCTCCTCACTTGGGCTGGTGGTGTTGGCAGGAGGGTTTGGGTTTGGGCTGAGAGCTCGCCTGGGCCTGGACTGGGGTGGAACCTCAGTAGGGACCTGGCGTATGGGAACGCTGTTGGCGAGGGCCTGGAGGGCGAGAGGTGCTCACACTCTCCCAAGGCTCTGGGGAAAGGTAAACGTGGCTCTAGGGCCTTTCGTGCTGTGAAGGATTTTCTCTGCTGTTTGATTTGGTGCGTTATTGCACAGGCCTCCTAGCTTCTCTGCTTCCCATCCCCACACAGCAGCCAGAGTGCCCCCTTTAGTTCCAAGTCAGATCTGAATATTCCCCGAATATTCCCTGCCTCTCTGGATAAGAGCCAGAGCCCTCGTGGTGGCTTCCTCTCTGTCC
This sequence comes from Mesoplodon bidens, assembly GCF_964165515.1. Lineage (NCBI taxonomy): Eukaryota > Metazoa > Chordata > Mammalia > Artiodactyla > Ziphiidae > Mesoplodon > Mesoplodon bidens. Next base: position 166,000,170 of record NC_138177.1, on the reverse strand, counting down.
CCATCTCCTCCCACTGTCCCCTGTGCATTCCCTCCCAGGTACATTGGCCTCCTTGCATACTCCGACCTCAGGGCCTTTGCATGGTTTGGAATATCCTTCCTTTAGATAGCTTCCTGGCCCACTCCCCCACTTTCTCCTGTCCTTCCCTGACCATCCCTGTCATATAGGAAACTGGCCCCCTCCCTCCTGTCCCCTCTGCCCTGACTTATTCTCCAAAATACTTGCCACTATCTGACATACTACACTTACGCTTCTTGTTAGCGTCTTGCCTGTCTCTCCATGAGAACAGGTATTTATTCTCACTGTTGTATTCACAATGCCTAGAACAGGGCCTGGTATGTAGTAGGCACTCAATACAGTAAATACATTGCAATACAATATAGCAAATACATTTATTTGTTGAATGAAATGGACAGAGCATTTGCTGGGGGCTTGGAGACCCCAATCCTGCCATTGCCTGGCTGGGTGACCTTGGATCTGGCTGTGGGCTTTGGAGTCCTGTCTGTAAAACCAGGGGCCAGGACTTGGTGTTTCTGAGGGCTCTGCAAGTCTTCTCCATCTCCCAAGAAGTCTGGTTGTACATGAACTGATTGAATTGTCATTTGGGTGACACAGAGGGCGCAGCACTGTTTGAGGCTCAGACCTGGGGACCACTGAGATGTTTGGAGCAGAATGTGGCCCACTTGGAGCCCTTGGTTTTGGCAGTCTCTGCTCCTTAAGGGAAGGGCCTCTCTGGAGGCCAGAGCCTCCAACAATGGAGGCTCCAGAAACAGCGTGTAGATGCCCATGGGTTTGCTCCTGCGACTGTGCCAGCTCCTGGGACGTTGGCTGATTCAGGCCTCCCAGCGGTCAGTCATCCCCAAATAGCAGTTCCTCACCCCATCAGGTGCCACTCTGGCTCTGGGAGGGAAGGCCACACAGGATGGTGGTTAATAGTATGGGCGGGCCTCAGCGTCAGACCCGTGCACAGGCTGCTGGAGCCCACTAGGGTCAGGGGGCCTGATAGAACTGACTCCGGATGCCAGCCCTTGGGTGACAGTGGGAGTGGCTGGACCATGCTCTTCCCCCTACACCCTTTACCTGGCTGACCCTACTCATTCAGGTTCTAGCTTATGAAGTCTCGCCTTCATCCAGTCTTTCCTAACTGTTCTACTACTTTCCCCTTCCCCATTATAACATGCCAAGCCCTGTATGGCAATTCTCTGTTTACATGTCTGTTTTCCTCACTAGGCCATAAGCCTCACTGAGGGAGCAGGGGGACTCTTGTCTTATTCACTGCCCTTATCCCTGCTGCTTGTTGAAGTCATTGCCTTTAACACAGAGAAGACCTCAGTAAATATTTGTGGAGAGACCGAATAAATGAGTGAACACTGTCTTGGATGATTCATCTCAAGTGACAATCCAGTTCATTGGTAGTGGCTCCCTGAAGCTCTGTGTTTAGAAGGATTCTGAGGCTACAGCCAAGTGCAGGGTTTGAGTGCTGGGATCTGTTGATCACATCTGCCAGGGCCTCAGGGAGAAAGTACAAGGATCAATTAGTGATGTCTGCTCTAGGCACAGACCGGTGTGGGGCTGCACTCATCCAGGGACCATACATCTGCCTCTATTCAGGACTGTGGTGGTGTTTGATGGGATGACAGTGCCTGCCCGGTGCTGTAGCCCTGAGCCCCAGGCAGCTCTTGGAGTGTTTGCTCATCTCTCTCCCTCTCTTTTTCTAGCTGTCCCTTTTTGGCCCGCCAGCTGACCCTCGCCATCCCCATCATTGCTGCCATCCTGTTTTTCTTCGTCATGAGCTGCCTGCTACAGACAAGTTTCACCGACCCCGGAATCCTGCCCCGGGCCACCGTCTGTGAGGCAGCGGCCCTGGAGAAACAGATCGGTGAGGCTCCTACTCCAGCCGTGGCTGTGTCTCCCAGCTCCGCATTTCTTGATTTGAGAGGAGGCCTGCTTTTCTCTTCCCACACTGTGCTAGGCACTGGGGGTACCGTAGTGAGCAGGGCAAGCTGGAGCCGATGCTAGAATGGAGGAAGCAGAGGATAAGCACGTGAGCAAATAAGCAAGAAATGCTACCACGTGAGGGCTGGTGTTGAGAGCCACGCGGTACTGAGTGCTCACTGGAGCCCAGGCACTGTGTTCACCTCTTTATATGCATGATCATATTTAATCCCCCAGTAATCCTGTGAGACAGGTACTGTTGTTATTCTCCTTTTACTGATTAATTAAATTGAGTCTCAAAGAGGTTAAGTAAATGGCCGAAGGTCAGACAGTCAGTGGAAGAGCGCGGATGAGACCCCGGGCACTCTGACCAGAGTCCCTGCTCTTAAACGTTCATGCACACTTATTCATTCACTCATCAAACATTTATTGAGCCCCTACTATGTGCCAGGCACTTTTCTAGATACAGCAGTGAACAAATCTGACGATAATCCCTGTCTTCTTGGAGCTGACATTCCAGTGGGAGGCGAAAGACAGTTAACAATTAAATATCTAGTCTGTGACACAGAGAAGAGGGAAGCTGGGGGAGGGAGGGTGAGAGCTGGAGGAGGGTGTACAATTTTAAATAGAGGGAAAAAATAGGGGGGTGGGGAAGGCCTTGTGAAGGAGGTGACATCTGAGCAAAGACACAAAGACCTGCAGAGATGAGGAGTTGAGCTGCGTGGGTGTCTGGGGGAGAGCACGGTGGTGTGGGGAGTGGGCTGGTCCAGATTAGTCGGTCAGGGGAAGCTCTTTGGAGGAAGTGGCACTTGAGATGAGCCAGTAATGTGCGTTCTGGACGTAGTAAAAGCAAAAGCCGGGAGTGGCGACCAGACTGGTGTGTTTGAGAAGCAGCAGAAAGGGCAGCGTGGCCAGGAGGGGCCTGTGTTCCCAGCACCCAGGTGGCCCTTGGTGCCTCCCTGAGTGGGTGTCCTGGGTGGCTGGGCGCCACGGCCACGGCCTTAATCTCAGCTTGCTCCACCTCAGCTCCTTCCTGCTGAGAAGTGACGTGGGGATTCGCACACCTCAGGGGTTTCCGGTCCGTGGTTGGCTCCTTCCCCTAACAGGGTGGCTTTCAGACAGACTTAAATAAATACCCAGCTGCCTCTGAAGAGCCCTGGCAGCCTGTGAGTGGCAGAGCCCTGCTGCATCCGTCCTGGAAGTCATTCCACCGATGGTCTGGAGCAGCTCAGGAGCGGGGGCGGGAGGGGAGAGGATGTTCTCCCACGCTTGTCTGTTCTTTGTCTCTTTCCTCTGCCCTGGCGTGTCTTCAGCCACGCCCTCGGTTGTCATCTTCCTCTGCCTGCATCCAGCTTCCTTCCCCCTCGTACCCCTGGGCCACTCGCCACCCAGCCTCCTGGTCTCTGCTGCTTCAGTTGCCTGCGGTCTGACCCAGCAGCCGGCCGCTGGCAGCAGGGGAGGCTCGGGGCAGCCCTGTTTCTCCTCTCTCCAGGTCGGGGCTAATCATGAGGCAGGATTATTGTCCAGCTCAGCCCAGGCTCAGAGGTCTGGCTGCCTGGAATCCTCTGGCCTCCTGTGAGCTGTTTGGGTCATACTGACAACAGTAATCCCCTGTGTTTGGGGCGAGCTTGACTGTGCGGAGTGCTCCCCAGCCATTATCCCCACAAATCCTCGCAACAGCCCGGCTGTGCTGATGCAGAAACTGAGGCAGGGGATCCCACGGCCGGGAGCGGGGGTGCAGAGACAGAGCCTTGACCCCCAAGCTGTATGCTTTCTCTTCTGAGATGGCGGCAGGGAGACGTCCCAGTCTTCCGCAGCCACACTCTCTTTATTCTGAGGTCTCAATTCAATTGACTGGGAAGCCCCTGTGAGCCCAGGTGGGCTACACCTTCGTGACACCTTCCCAGAGCACCTTGTCCTTCCACCATGGCCCTGGGCTGCAGGGTGGTCATTACAGAATTGTCAGGCAAACCCAGCGGCCTTTCCTGGGCGGTAAGTGTCTTGTTCACCTTGTCCGCCACGTGGAGGGCTCAGCGACGTTGGCTGAACGCACCATCCTCTGCAGGGGCGCTCCTTGCTGTCCCCTGGTGACTGGTGGAGAGACAGTTGGAACTTCTCCTAACCAGGCATTATAGGTTTGGTCGTTTATGTGTTAATTCCGTATGCCGACTCCTGACTGCAGGGAGAGGAGGCAGGGAGGTTGTGGGGGGAGGGGATATGAATCCGATGTGAACCCTCCCTCTGGTGGTTTCCAGCTTAGCCCAGTCCAAGGTGGAAGGCCTGACTGGCCGCCACAGGTTAGAGGAGGCTTTGGAAGAGGATTGAAGAAACCAGGGTGTCTTCTGCCTGGAGGTTATGTGGAGGCTTCCTGGAGAGGTGCCCTGAGCCAAACCAGAAAGTTTGGGTGGAGTTCAAGCACAGGAAGGTGTGTGAAGGGAGCTCCCCATGCAAATGGAACAGGAAGAGGGGAGAACAGAGTGGGAGGGAGGGGGGCAGGCGTGGGAGCTGAGCAGGCCATGTTGGCTGGACACAGGAGTGCTTCAGAGAATTTGGAGGATGCGTAGAGTCAGTCTTGAGGGCCCCTGAGTGTCAGGGTCAGAAACATCCCTTTGAGAACAGTTCCCAAGCCTGGAAAATGGCATCTTTGGGGTCTTTGAATCTAAACTTGAACTGGAGGCTTCTAATCAGGGTGAAACATATTTTCTTAAAAAGGACTAAAGTCACCGAGCCTTTTCAAGAAGGTTGGGGGCTGGCTCTGAGGTGGGTGGTGCTGTCCATATAAATGTGTGCTGGTTACCGGGGCCCGGGCCCGTGCAGACAGTGTGACCTTCTCATTTTGGCCGCATAGGCCAGCAGCTCCAGCCCCATGGGATCTGGTTCTAGGGCTCCCACCCTGCGAGGACCGTCCCAGCTGGGGTGGCCAGCGCTTCACAGTTTGCCCAGAACTGTCCCTGTTTTAGCACTGAAAGCCTCATATCTTGGGGAACCCCAGAGTTGCAGGCAGAAGGGCTGGTTGGCCACCCTGGCCTGAGCTCTTGACTTGTCAGCTGGTGAGCCGTGCAGCTAGACTCCCCTGCAGGCTCTGGGTAGTTGGAAAAGAGGTAGGAGGAGGCGGCAACATTGCCCCCAAGAAGCTCCTGGTCTGATGGGAGGTCATAGGAACACCTGAATCTGAGTGACAGACACTCACCTAGCCACGGTTACAGCTCACACGACAGACACAGAGGCCGCCTCTCCCTCCGTCAACACACAGCAGGTCACAAACTGCATCCTGTCTGCCTCCAGAATGTCTCCCCTCTGGTCCTCCTGAAGCCCACTGCCCCAGGCAGACACACCTCATTTTCCACCTGGATTGGCTCAGGACTCTGCTGACCAGGCCCTGTCCTCTCTCCCTTCGGTCATAGTTGTCTCTCCAAGGTCCAGATTTGACCTGGCCCTCCCTGGCTCAGAATTTGGGTGACACCCTACTACCCTCAGGAGCATTTCCTGAAGATTGGCCATTGGAGTACAACCTCAGTGATTTTTGCCCTTTCTGCATCTCCCCTTGTACCCTCCTTTCTTTAGTATTTTCCTTTAAATGGCTTGCTTTTAAACGATTTTTTACAAGGAAAATTTATATCACCCTTGTTAGCAGAAGCCACTTGCTCTAAATAGAAGATAATCATAAGAACAAAAGCATGACAATGTTACAGAATTCTTGGTGGTTACAGTCACCTGTGGGAAGCAGTCACCTTGAGGCCTGTGAGGATCACAGGTATTCGGTGTTAAAAGTTGACACTTTCCCCTGGATGGAGTCAAGGCTTGAAAGAGAATTGAAAAGGGAGTAACTTTCTCATCGTGTGATTCAGTGCTGCTTAGTGTCATGGCCAGGAAACAAACCATCTCCCACCTTCCTGAAAGCTCGTCCTCGGAGGCGCAGTCGCTTGTAGGATGAAGGCAGGCTCCGGCCCACCCTTCCCTCGTCATCTCACTCCACCCCCTGGTGCCCCAGCCACACTGCATGCGGATGCCTTGACCCACGGGGCCCCCTCTGCTACTGTGCCCCCTCTAGGCCCCCATGAGCCCAAGGTCTCAGTCTCTCCCATCCAGCTGCATCGCTGCTTCATCTCGTTGCTTTCCTGAATGCTGCCTCTTGCCCGCTCCCGACATATTCCACTCTGTCTTCTCAAGGTGGGTTGAGTACAGACACAGGTAACACCATTCATTGGCCAGCTGTGCATTACACCTTCACATCTCTCATTGGCATCATCATCATACAGGGTTGACACTGTTATTACCCAGTGAGGAAACTGAGGCTCAGGTGGAGCAGCTTCCTCAAAATCACAAGCTAACAAGTAGCCAGGCCAGGTTTCTCAATGCGATCACGCTGGCCCCAGAGTCACCACACTTGACGCACAGTGCCTCCTGGGCTGACTCTGTAATTATCCACCTCTCCTGCTCACTATGCCCCCAGGCCGAGCTCTTCCTGTACCTCCAGGCCTGCCAGGAAGCCTGTGTGTGGCAGGGGCTCCATAAACCCCCAGAATGAACAGAAATGGTCTGGTGGGGGTCACAGTGACCCAGTATTCACAGCCTGGCCACTGAGGCTGACCTCAAGCCTGGAAGCTGGGCCACTGCAGCCCTGCAGCTGATTCCTCCACAGGTGGGAACAAAAGAAGGGCAGCGCTGGGGCCCAGCAGGGCAGGTGGAGGTCCCTGGCCTCCCCTCACTAACGCCTCCTCATTAGCTCATGGCCAGCCTCAGGGGCCTCCCCACCAGCCCGGGGTTTCAGTCACAGCCCCAGCCGTTCAGGGCCTGGCTGCTCCTCTTCAGGGCTGGAGTTGGGGTGAAGATACCCAAAGCAGGCCCCCTGGTCAAGAGGAAGGCGTGGGAGATTCATTTCCTTCTCCCAGCCATTCAGCGAGAAGGAGCTTCCCCCTTGTTACCACGTCCCTGGGGGCTCTAGTTTCCCACCTGGAGGTGCTTTTTACTTCTTGGGGAAGAGCCTGAACCAGAAAGAGCTCTGGAGGGCAGGGAGAGCATCTCTTATTACCACTCCTTCATTCATTTCTTCAATGAACATTTTCTGAACTGAGTAACAAAGCAACCGCATTTGACTCATTTCTGTGTACTTACCCCCTACTTCCCTCACCCGCCACCCCGGGCCTTGTACCATATCCTGACATCATAGATGCTAGTGTCTGAAAGAATGGACAAATGAATGCCTTGGAGGACAAGCAAGGGTTTTAATTTCAACCCCACCTTGTACTGTTGGAGTGAAGTCTGTAAAACGCGGGCACATGTCCCGTCATTGCCCAGCCCAGGGCGTTTTTTGTCCGAGTGAGACGGTGAATGTCAGTGCACTTTGAAAATGGTTTTTCTCTACTGAACCTTAAGAGGCTTGAGACTTGTGGTCAGGAATGGCAAGTGGTCTTGCTCTGGGCACTAACAAGCTACCACTAGTAATGGCTGCTGGGAGGAGTGGGTTGAGGAGGATTCTGAGGCTGAGACCAGGGCAGTTATTGCTCAGCACTGTCTGGCCTGAGAAAAAGCAGTGGGACACCTGCTTGTCTTCCCCTACCCCATGTGGGGCTCAGCCCTGAAGCAGCATCCCTGCAAAGCCGCCTTTGACCCATCTCATCTAGGGCCCTGCAATTGGTGACGTTACTCAGCGTCTGGGTGGCACCCTTGCACTGGGCCCTTTTTCTTCTTCTTTACCTCCAGCTCCTGGCAGCCCGAGGAAGCTGGGTGTGCAGAGCCTCACTTCCCCTTTCTCAGGGTTCTAGAGAGAAGGAGGCCTGGCTGCCAGGGGCCAGAACATACTGGCAGGAGTTCTCTCCCTGACTTGGGGGAGAGGCATGGGCACCCCTCTGCCCTGGGAGGGCCTCTGGGAATCCAGTGAGGGTTCCAATAACTTTTCTCTTAGTCCCGCAGAGGGTCTGTGGCTGTCCTTCGCTCACAGATGGGTTGTGTTCTCAAGTCTCTTCTACAGATCAGTTGTTGGAATATAGTGTTTCGTAGAAACAACAATAATAATAATGGCTAATATTTATTAAGCTCTTGCCAGGTACTAGGCACTTTGCTAAACCCACTTGATGCATTTCTTGCCTGACCCTCCTAACAGCACTAGGAGGTAGATTTGATTATGTCCCATTTTATTTGCTTAGCAGATGAGGGCACAGAGAAGTTATCCGACTTGACACACATCACACAGCTAGTAAGTGACTGGGCCAAGATTCACACCCAAGTGTCTTTCTGGCTCCAAAGCCTGTATCCAAGCCTGGGAGACCACAGTGGGCAGGGGCAGGCACTGGGACCTAGGGCCCGAGGGGCAGGGTTAGGGGTTGGGTTTGGAGTAGCATCAACAGCTTTGGGAAGAGCTGGGGAGTTCTGCACACTGGGGTGTCACAGCCTGAGCCGTTTGTCAGGACTAAGGCTCCTGTGAACCCAGCACTGTGCCTTGCAGCCTCTCACTCAGCACTCACTACAGCTCTGTGAGAGTGAGATGGTCTTATCTCCATTTTATGGATGAGGAAACTGAGGCTCAGAGAGGTGAAGAGACTTCCTGAATTAGCAAGTGGGTAGCAAAACCAGGATTCGAACCCAGTGTTTCAGACTCCAGAGCCTGTGCCTTGCTGCCCCTCATGGAAACAGCTACTAGTAAGTACTCACCAAGTGTCAGTTCCCTTACGTGTACTATTTCTTTTCTTTTCTTTTTTTCTTGTTCAATTAAGTTCCACATTTTAAAAAATTCATTTATTTATTTTTGGCTGCGTTGGGTCTTCCTTGCTGCGCGTGAGCTTTCTCTAGTTGCGGCAAGCAGGGGCTACTCTTCGTTGCGGTGCGCGGGCTTCTCACTGTGGTGGCTTCTGTTGTTGCGGAGCATGGGCTGTAGGCACACGGACTTCAGTAGTTGTGGCTTGTGGGCTCAGTAGTTGTAGCTCACAGGGTCTAGAGCGCAGCCTCAGTAGTTGTGGCGCACGGGCTTAGTTGCTCCACGACGTGTGGGATCTTCCTGGACCAGGGCTCGAACCCATGTCCCCTTCATTGGCAGGCGGATTCTTACCCACTGTGCCACCAGGGAAGTCCCATGTACTATTTCTGATCCTTACCACCCTTCAAGGTAGTCACTATTATTTGTCTGCTTTTACAGATGCAGCAATAGGTTCACAGAGGTTAAGCAGCTTCCCCAAGGGACCAGCTTATAAGTAGAAGAGTCAGGATTTTTTTTGTTCTTAATAAATTTATTTATTTATTTATTTTTGGCTGCATTGGGTCTTCCTTGCTGTGCACGGGCTTTCTCTAGTTGCGGCGACCGTGGGCTAGTATTCGTTGCGGTGCGCGGGCTTCTCATTGCGGTGGCTTCACTTGTTGTGGAGTACAGGCTCTAGGCGTGTGGGCCCAGTAGTTGTGGCACATGGGCCCTAGAGCGCAGGCTCAGTAGTTGCAGCGCACGGGCTTAGTTGCTCTGCGGCATGTGGGGAATCTCCCCGGATCAGGGATCGAACTCGTGTCCCCTGCATTGGCAGGCGGATTCTTAGCCACTGCGCCACCAGGGAAGTCTCAAGAGTCAGGATTCGCACTCCAGGCCTGCCTGTATCTCTCCTCTTTGCCTGCTGCCTCGTAGTTGATAGGCCCAGGACTGCCTGTTTGTCCCACTGTCCTTGCCCTCAAGCAGTGTAGGGTCCAGTTGGAGAGATAGTGTACACACACAGCCGTCCTGTCCCAGCTCAGCACGGAGCAGAGAGTGTGGTCTGTGCTGTGTGTGAGGTCCAACAGCCCCGAGGCTCCTGTGATCAGGGAGGTTGCTGACAAGGCCCGGTGAGTCCTGGTGTGCAGAGAGAAGGGAGGCTGGGCTCAGGAACAGGGGCAGGAAGCTGGGGCAGAGTAGTGGGAGAAAAGCTGGGAATGGAGGTTGAGCCTGACTGTGGAGGGTCCTAACATCAGGACAAGAAGTTTGCCTTTATCTTGTTTTTTAGGGGAGGCCAGTGAAGGGTTTCTGAGCTGGGAAGTGACTCACGAGGGGTTATTTAGAGGAATGTGACAGTGTGTACAAGGCGGGTGGAAAGGCAGAGGGTCTGGGAGCAGGTAGTCTTCTGGGGAAGCTGTTTGGTGAGACGGGCCTGGCCTGGGTTAGGGTGTTGGGAGTGGAGAGAGTGACAGGTGATGAAGGAAGAACCTGACCAGACCTAGCGACTGGCCAGGCATGGATGCGGGAGAAGGAAGGGTCTGCGAGGAGACTTCAAACTGCGTTCCCCTGCCTCTGCCACTTACTGGCTGTGTGACCTCGGACAAATCCCCTGACCTCTCTGGCCCTCTTTTCTCATTTGTAAACTGAAGGAGTTAGAACAGAGGCAGTCAGTGAAGGGACGTTTATCAGGTATCTGCTATGTGCCAGGGGCTGTGTTACATGCTCTTTGAGGTTCCTTTCAGCCCTTGGATTGTGCCATCAGCAGAAATAAGGAACTAGACAGGGGAAAATAACACTCATTATGACACTTCAAAATTTACAAAAAGACCTCAAGCCCAAGCTTTGGGAACTTGGGTTCACATCCTGATTCTGCCACTGTGTGGCCTTGAACAAGTCACTAGCCTCACTGAAAAGGCTCCTTAACTGTAACCTGGAGATGATGATGATAACTTTACGTCCTGGGGTGGTATCAGGATTTAAGAGGAGAATATATGTCACGTGCTCAGCATACAGTAGCACTCAGTGACCTGTTCACTTTCCCTTCTTTCTCTCAGTAGTTCTATGAGCTGGCAGTGACAGTGCACACTTCTTAAGCATTTACTTTGTGCCACTTCACATGTATTAACTCATTTAATCCTCGCAACACCTTTATGAGGTGAGCACTCTTCTTATCCCCATTTCAGTGATCGAGGAAACAGGCACAGAGAGGTTAAATGATTTGCCTTGTCACACATCTAGCAAATGGCATCATCAAGAGAAACCCAGCTAGTAAAAGGTGGAGCTAGGATTCGTGTCCCGTTCTGCCTGTTATTCACATCTTACAGATGAGAAAACTGAGGCTCAGAAAAGTTCATTTGACTGCAACCTCACACACAGTCAGTGGCGAAACCGGGTTTCAGAGTATGTCCATTGGCCTCAAGCCCCCTGCCTTGACCGTGCTGCCATTGCTAAGGAAGAGATGCTTAGATGCTTAGTTCCATTTTTAAACATGCTACCGTCGAAGTGGTGGTGAAACAGCCTAGCAAAAGTCTCTGGTAGCTAGAACATGAGACACGAATCTGCTTCACTGATGCATGCCAAGTGCCTAGAATAGTGCCTGGCACACGCTAGGCACTCAGTAAGTAATCGTCGGGGGCAGGTGGCCAAACTGGAGATGTTATCTGGGACTCAATCCAGTGGAAATGATGTCTGGGAACATAGCCGAGGGCTGGGGATCCCAGGCAGCCCCGTGTGACTCTCAGAATTCTGTCTGGGGAGAAGCCACTGTTCTGGGAAATGCTGGTCTTCTGTGGCCTGGGGTACCAAGAGGCTCTGTGGGTAGAATTGTGGGTTTTGGATATGGCAGATCTAAGTTCAGCTTCCTGCTCCGCCAGCCTACCCACCTTGTGACTTCGGACAAGTTACTTTCTTTTTCCTTTTTCTCAGATCTTTACTGAAGTATAACAGGCTTGCTAAAAGTGTACAACTCGTAAGTGTTCTGTTTGTTGAGGGTTCACAGTTGGAACACACACGTAATTAGCACCCAGATCAAGAAACAGTGGTGTCCCAGGAGCCCCCCTTGTTCCCCTTTCCGGTCTCTGTCAGCCCCCGCCCCCAAGGATAACCACGAACCTGACTTTTAACACCACAGATTACTTTTATCTATTTGTGAACATTTTGTACTCTTACGTCTATGGGTATTTTTCACTTTACACAGCGTTTGTGAGATTCATTTATATTGCCACGTAATTAAGGATCATTCATTCTCGTTGCTGTATAGAATGCCATTGTATGAATATACTGCAATTTTTTTTTTTTAATCCATTCTACTATTGATGGGTGTTTGGGTAGTTCCAGATTTTGGCTGTTTTGAGAATTGTTGCTAGAACAGTCTTGTACTTGTCTTTGGTGCACGTCAGTTCATGCGCATCTCTGCTGGGAAAATACCTACGAGTGGGATTGCTGGAATGCATATGCTGAGCTTTGGTAGTTAGTGCAAAACAGTTGTCCAGAGTGGTCATATGAGATTTCTAGTCGCTTTACATTTTTGCCAACACTTGAGAGATGTGTGTGTGTTGGGGGCGGGGTTTCTTTTTTTCAATTTTAGCCAATCTGGTGCATATGTACTGGTAATATATTGTGGTTTTAATTTGCATTTCCCCGATGACTTAACAAGTATGAGCACTTTTTCATGTGTCTATTAGCCATTTGACCACCTTCTTTTATGAAATGCCTGTTTGAATCTTTTGTCCACGTTTGAATTCAGTGGTCTGACTTTTTCTTACTGACTCATAGGAATTCTTTACATATTCTGGATACACATCCTTTGTCCTTTGTCAGATAAACATGTTGCAAATATAACTCTGAGGGTCATCTTTTCATTCTCTTGATGATCTCTTTAGATGAACAGAAGTTCTTAATTTTGATAAAATGCTGTTTATCATATTGCTCTTTTATGAGTAGCCCCTTTGTGTCTTGTTTAAGAAATCTTTGTCTACTCCAGAGTCATGAGGTTGCTCTATTTTTCTTTTTCTTTTTTTTAAATCCAGAACGTTCGTATTGCGAGCTGCAGCCCATCTGGAATTGAATTTGTATTTAGTGGGAGGCAGGGGTGCAGATATGTTTTCCCCCCTAGTTGTGTATCCAGTGGACCTCGCACTGTTTACTGGGAGGAGACCATCTTCCTTCCTTTTTTTTTTTTTAAAGTAAATCTATTTATTTATTTATTTATGGCTGCGTTGGGTCTTTGTTGCTGCGCGCGGGCTTTTCTCTAGTTGTGGCGAGTGGGGGCTACTCTTCGTTGCGGTGCGCAGCCTTCTCATTGCGGTGTCTTCTCTTGTTGCGGAGCGCGGGCTCTAGGCGCACGGGCTTCAGTAGTTGTGGCACGTGGGCTTCAGTAGTTGTGGCTTGCGGGCTCTAGAGCGCAGGCTCAGTAGTTGTGGCGCACGGGTTTAGTTGCTCCGCGGCATGTGGGATCTTCCTGGACCAGGGCTCAAACCCGTGTCCCCTGCATTGGCAGGCGGATTCTCAACCACTGCACCACCAGGGAAGCCCCCATCTTCCTTCTTGGCACTGCAATGTTACCTTTGTCGTGAACCACATGATCATGTAGATGTTCATATCTGGAGTCTCTGTTCTGTTCCATTGGTCAGCGTTTCTACCCTTGTACCCAAACCAGGATGTCTTAAGTGCTAAGGCTTTATCATAAGTGTTGATGTCCCGTGGTATAAGACCTTTAGCTTTGTTCTTCAAGAGTGCCTTGGCTATTCTTGGCCCTTTGATTGCCATGTGAATTTTAGAATGAGTTTGTCAATTTCCACACCGAAAAAATCCTGACTGGGATTGTGTTGAATCTACAGATTAATTTAGGGAGAATAAATCCTTTTTTAATATTGAGTCTGCCAATCCATGAATATCATATATCTCTGTATTTCTTTTTTCTCTTAAAATTTTTATTATGAAAAATTTCTAACATTCAGAGAAGTGGGAAGAATTAATACAACAAATTCCTATACATTCACTGTCTAGACTAGTTATTTGTGTCATACACACACACACACATAATTCTTATTAAACCATTTCATAATAAATTATATACATCATAGACACCTGACCCATAAATACTTCAATATGTATCTCCAAGATTTAAGGATAGCCTCCTCACAATGACAATTCCATTATCACATCTAGGAAAATTAATAGTTCCCAAATTTCTAATCTATAGTCATCCGTCCCCCATCACCCTCCAAATCTCTTTTGTTGCTGGGTTTTGTTTTTGGAAACAGGATCCAGTCTAGGATCAAGCATTGTATTGGTTTATATCTCTTAAATCTCTTTTAATTTAGAACCATCTCCCTTTGCCTTTTGTAAGTGACATTGACTTAAAAAAATTTTTTTTAATTGAAGTGTAGTTGATGTACAGTATTGACACTGACTTTTGTTAGAGCGCAGGCCAGTGGTCTTGTAGATGTCCCATATTCCGGATCTGATTGTTTCTTCATAGCTTTACTCTCACTGTGTCCTCTGTCCCTCTGTCTCCTGAACCTCCTGGAAACCAGAACTTAGATCTAGGCTTGTTTAGATGCAGATAAACCTCACGAAGGCTTCCCTGGTCTCCCTTTCTGATAGCCCTCCTTAGAGTGGCACGTGAGCAGGTGTGTGAAGCTTTAGCGCTGCGCTCGGCACATAGCAAGTTTCGGTAGGTGGTAGCAGCTCTTGAGATTTGTCTCCCACTTAGGCAGGGATTTTGCCCTAATGTTTGTTCCCCAGAAACAGCTTCCCTAAAGCTTCTCTTGTCCCGGCCAGGCAGCACTGGTTTCCCCCCGTGCTGCGGCTCCCGGCTCTGGGCTTGGCCATCCCCCATCTGTCTCTCGTCCCCGTCTCAGACAATACAGGCAGTTCCACGTACCGGCCACCCCCTCGGACCCGGGAGGTGATGATCAATGGGCAGGTGGTGAAGCTGAAGTACTGCTTCACCTGCAAGATGTTTCGGCCGCCCCGGACCTCACACTGCAGTGTCTGCGACAACTGTGTGGGTAAGTGGGAGCCCTGAGAGGGATGGTGCCTTGCAGACAGGGGAGTCGCTCATGGGGGGCAGGGGGTGTCTGAAGTATCCAGGGCTGGGCAGGAAGTCTGGTTCACCCAGATTTTCTCTGACTGAGGAGGGGCTGTGGAGCGGGGGCTCTGAATGTGACCAGTGGTACCTTGGCTTCAGCGCAGGATTAGTGGATTCCTTCCTCCAGCTCTGAAGTGTGGGGCAGACACAGAGATGCCCTGAACCCTTCTTCCAGGCCTTGGCCTGGTCCTCAGTAGGTCCAGGTTCCAAGGAGCCAGAGACTAGAGCAATGACATTCTAGATATGTGGCCCAGGGCCAGCTATACTGAAAGACTTTGACCTGATTCCCAGAATTTGGAGGGACAAGAATCTGGGAACAGAGGAGTTTAAGCTGGTGAAGTGGAGAGGACATAGCCAGGCTTGGAAGCTAAGCTCCTGACCCACAACTGCAGTGGCTGTTGGGGAGCCAGAGGCTGTTTTGTCCCCTTTCCCTGCTCTCCAGAGGCCTGGCAGCTCTGATGGGGACCCAGGGTGCGCCCCTGGGAGGGTGTTGTAAGGGAAAGGCTATGCGGAGAACCCAGGCGAGCTGAGCCATGGTGACTGTGCCCGGTCCCCAGGGCGGAGAGCTCATCACGCTAGCTCAGTACTCCCTGAGCAAGAGAATAGTGGGGAACACCCGGGACAGCTGGCAGTGAAGTGGGTGACTCAGTGGGCGTCATTCATTCCTGAGAATCTGTCCCACCCCCGCCACCGTGAAGGGCCCTGGCCTGGGTGTGAGGCCTACGACAGGCTTGTGACCCACATTCCCACAGGGGACTTTCCTCACTCGTCTGGGTGTGACCCCACCCCCAGGGACATAGTACTGGTGTGAGCTCAGCCCTCTGACTAGGCCTCTGATGCCGGTTCTCCACATGTTACATAGCGGCCCAGCCCCTCATTGGTCCTCTGTTCTAGAGCAAGGGACAGGGGTCATTGGTTGTTGGCATGGGGCTGGGATCGTAGGCCAGGCGACAAGTACTTTTTGTGGCTCTTCTTTGTACCAGACACTGCCAGACCCTGGGATTCAGCTCTGGCCCTCTCATGGAGCTCACA
Organism: Mesoplodon bidens; assembly: GCF_964165515.1. NCBI lineage: Eukaryota > Metazoa > Chordata > Mammalia > Artiodactyla > Ziphiidae > Mesoplodon > Mesoplodon bidens. The sequence continues at coordinate 165,984,439 of NC_138177.1, read as the reverse complement.
ATCGAATAGGGGTTACGGGCCAGCCCACCAATTGTAAATAAATATGTAAACACACGTGGGCAAAGTGCTGCAAAGGATAAGTGCCGTGGCAGCAAGGCAGATAACAGGGACCTCACCTTGTCTGGGGTTGGGGGAGACTTTCTCAAGGAAGTGGCCTTGCAGCTGAGACAAGAAGGAAGAATTACGGGAACTGGCAGGTGAAGGACCAGAGGCCGGGAGTGTCTAGGAACTGAGAGTCACGTGTGGAGAGAGCGAGGGGGTGGAGATGCGAGAGGCCTCTAAACACCCCTGCTGCTTGTGGGCCAGGGCGGCCCTAACCCATCTCCCTGGCCCTTCCAGAACGGTTTGACCATCACTGCCCCTGGGTGGGCAACTGTGTGGGGAAACGGAACTACCGCTTCTTCTATGCGTTCATTCTTTCCCTCTCATTCCTGACGGCCTTCATCTTCGCCTGCGTGGTCACCCACCTGACGCTGCGTGAGTTGGGGATGATGGTGGGAGTGCGGGCAGGGGCAAGCGGGCGGCCCGGGCCAGCAAGCTCGGCCAGGTCAAGGGACTGTGGTCACCCTCCCTTGAGCCGTGCCCTCTCCTGTCTCTTCCTCCCCAGGCTCTCAGGGAAGCAACTTCCTCTCCACTCTGAAGGAGACACCAGCGAGATATCCTTTGTCGGCAAGGGGGAGCCCTGGTGGGACCCAAGGCCCCTTCACTGGGGCAGGTCCCTGCACCTCATCCCGTAAACAGAGGGGAATGGAATAGAGCCAATGTTCGCACTCTAGAATCCAGTCTACCAGCTGCTTCTGTTCAGCCCCAGGCTGGAGCCGATTCTGAATGGGCTGTTGTGGAGCTGGGATGGCCGAGAGCTCTCAGGGCCACAGTCCCTGTCCTCCCTAAGACACGAAGCTCCCTGGACCATGCCGTGTCCGCAGTTCTGGCGTTTGGAATCCTCAGTTCCCTCTACCACCCATCACCCTGGGCTCGTCCTGCCCTTGGGGTGCTCCCAAACCCTGCTTGGGGCCCAGGAGGTGACCTGAGATCACGGAAAGCTTACAAAGTTATATCCTCTCTGGGGAAGTAGCTCCACGGAAGGATGGGTGAGAGAGGCTGGCGAGGCCAGTGTCCAGCCACAGGGAGGCTCCCGGCCCCGGTGTCCGTGTGCCTCCTTGACTGCGCGGCTTACCGTGCTGGAGTTGGTGATCTGCTTCTTCTCCATCTGGTCCATCCTGGGCCTCTCAGGGTTTCACACTTACCTCGTCGCCTCCAACCTGACAACTAATGAAGACGTGAGTAAGGCTGGAGTAACACCTCATCCCTGGGCCCGATCCCAGGATGGAGGCAGGGCTGAGGGAGCCTGGAGCAGCCGCAGTGCAGCCCTGACTCTCAGACTGCCAGGGAAATGTGTGTGGAGACGTGAGGGGACCTGACATCTCCTTCCAGTGCTCAGGGCTGGGCCCCGGGAGACCCTGTGCAGGCTTCCGAGGCCCCCTTGGTGCTGGCTCCCAGGGTCCCGAGGTTGCTTTCTCCCTAGCCCCGCTAGAGCAGCTCTCACACCATAACCGTCATTACATTTGGCCAGCTCATTACCATTTCCAGAGTTCTTTCAGTTTCTGTCATCTCTTTGGGTCCTTTGGCCAACTCTGAAGCAGAAGGAACAAGGATGCTTTTTCTTCATTTGATGGCTGAGTGACTTGCCCCGGGTCACCCAGCTGGAAAGGGACAGAGCCAGGGTTGCACTCAGAAGCTCGCTGTGCCCACCGCACTGCCCTTGTAGACAGCAGCGATGTGCCCGTTCTCAGGATGTCCCGGGGCTCTCTGAGGCATCCTTGTTGAGGGGGCCGGCCAGGACAGAGATGTGAAGCTCCATCAACCTCCTGACCTGCTGCCTTGTAGATCTCTACCAACAAGCATTGTTTGAGCACCCACTGTGTGCCCAGCCCTGGGCCAGACCTGACCGCCCACCCCCCTGCTCCACCATCCTTCCAAACAACAAAAAAGCACATGAGAGCATCTGTTCCAGGGCCACCATCTGATACTGCTCAGAGGCCCATTGACCAACAGAAAATACATTTCTTGACCCCAGCCTGTCTTTCGGGGAAACAAAACTTAACATGCACAATAGGGTATCACATGCTCGGTGATTGGTAGAGAGCAGAAATGATGTCAGGCAGCTTCTCCTAAGGTGATTTCCTGGGGGCTGTTTCTGCAGGATAATACTAGGGGTTCAGCAAAAAGGGGTGTCATGGCCAAATAAGTTTGGAGAACTCTAGGTTAACCTCGAGCCAGTATCCTTTACTGCTAATCTCCTTAATGCCTTTGCTAGCCGGCCTCACAGAGCTAGAGATGGGCGAGATTTCATCTAATGCTTCGACAGTGTTACCAGAGAGTTCCCTATTTTTCAAATGAGGACTGAGACTCAGAGAAGTGGTGATCTGTCCAGGGTCATGCAGCAAGTCTGTGGCAGAGCCAGAGTTCACGGCCAGGTCCACCTGAGCCCTGTGCCCTTGCACTATCCTCCCTCTTGGGTGGCTGGACAGAGAAGGAAGGATGCACCCAAAAAGTCTCCTTTGGAGGCTTCTCTTTGGCTCTGCTCTGTCTTCTGTCTTGGTTAGCGCCTCCTCTTCTGGGTGCCCCCCAACATCCAGCAGTCCCCCACATCCTCACTGAATGGCCTGGGTTAAAGGCATGTTCCCTGCAATAGACAAGCCAGAATTGGTTTCAGAATTTGCTGATTTTCCCCAGCCTCTAGAACAAATGAAATGAAGGGAGGTACCTGACCCAGAGCTCTTTCCTGCTTGCAGATCAAAGGCTCGTGGTCCACCAAGAGGGGCGGTGAGGCCTCTGTCAATCCCTACAGCCATAAAAGTGTTCTCACTAACTGCTGTGCTGTGCTCTGCGGCCCCCTACCTCCCAGGTAAGCCGGGGGGGGGGTACAGGGGAAAGGTCATAGGGCCTGGCCTGGCCAGGCCAGTGGGGGGTGGCCCTGTGAGTCTATTCCTCTGAAAGAGGTTCTGGAATCAGCAGACCTCTCCCCACACCACAGATGCCCTCTGTCCACCATCCCCTGCTGGATGCACTCAGGACACTTGTCACACAAAGGAATTCTGTAGAGAGTTTTAATTTGTAATCCCGTGCGCTCATTGTGGAAAAAAATTAAGTACAAAATATTAACAAGAGTATTGTATATCACATGTAATCCTACTCCCCAGGGATAACCACAATTAATGTTTTGTCCATACTTGAGCGACGCTGCCTTTCTGGTGCTGATGGCTGGACTGGGTGGGGCCTCCGTCTTCCTGCTGGCAGCGGAGAGCCCTTGTGGCTCAGCCCTGCTGGGAAGCGCCCCCTCTGTCCTGACACCAGGGGGCGCTAGATGTCCAGATCTGGAGTTAAATTGGGCACTGTGGGGGCGGGGGAGGGGGGGGCTGGTAAGACTTCCCAACACCATCCCCACCTTCTCCTGCTCAATATCCAATATGCCTCTCTCCGATCCTGCCCCCGGGGAAAGGACAGTAGGAACTGCACCATCTCCCGATGCCCTTTCATCCTTGCTCTTCCCCTTACCTGCAGCCTGGGAGCCCGACAGAACGCTGGACAGTTTGAATTAATAGTGGATAAAATCTGTGGCCAAAAGCCAAGTGTCCAGAGTACAGAGAGGGCCCTTCCAGAAGGGAAGGGTCTTGAGGTGCCAACTGGAGAGCAGCTCCCCTTTCCTCAGCCTTTCTAGGGCTGGGTCTTTTCCTTGGCTGGGAGATGGACCCTGCCATCCAGCCCCTGGCCTGGAGCTCTGGTGTCAGGCAGGGCCTCACGTGTCCCCCCACCTTGTATTTTGAAAGCCTGATTGACCGGAGGGGATTTGTGCAGTCTGACACCGTGTCGCCCTCGCCCATCAGAAGCGACGAGCCAGCCTGCAGAGCCAAGCCTGATGCCAGCATGGTAGGAGGCCACCCCTGAGCCGGGCTCAGTACTTGCCACCTGCTGGCCTGTATGCCCCTCCGCACTCACCTGCCGCCCTCCACACCTGCCAGGACCCTCCCCATTTCACCCGAAGGGAAGCAGAGCCGCCAAAGACGTTTTAAGTCTTCTCGTATTTATTTCCCACCCTGCGTGGCTTTCCCCACACTTGTGCCATGGCTGTACCCTCTGCTCCCTAAACCAGGTTCCCACGGTCTTGGGCGCTAAATTCCCCCAGCTGATCTGTGGCAGGAGTGACAGGAGAGAGAGGCCGGGGCTCCTGAGGCCGCCCAGGGGACCACGCCAAGCCTCTGCCGTGCCTCTGAGCCGTGCCCCGTGTGAGTGAGGGTGCGGACTGAGTGTGATGCCTCCGAGGTGGGAGAGCTGCTGGGCCCTGCTGGGCCGGGGTCCAAGGGGTGAAGCAGGACCGAGGAGCAGTCGGCTCTGGACAGCAGGCTGTCGGAGGGGATGCTTCTGTGGTCTGCTTTGGTCTGTGGTCTCCTTCATTCTTTTTGTGATAGCCATTGTTTTTTCTTCCATTTTCGTTTTTGTATGGAGTTGGCCAGTAGACTTAGAGCTGGGGCTCCAGGTAGAGAGGGCAGAGCTGGGGGTGGCAGGGGCAGCCTGTGTCAGAGGAAGCCAAACCGGCCAGCCAGGCACCCGGGACCTCAGCTCCTGCATGATTCCTGGGCAGCACACTAGGAAGCGGGGGCCTCGCCCTCTCTCTGCCCACGGACGGTTCCCCAGGGGCCCCGCCTGGCCCCCCACCTTTCTCCCAAGTCAGGTCTGGGGATGGGCAGGTTATACTCTTGCTGGCGATACTTGAAATGGGTTTATTAATGCTGGGTATTTTGCACAATTTTCTAAACCTCTTTTCTACATAGTCTTTTTTAAATGGAAGAAGAAAAATGAAGTCAGCCACATTGCTATCTGTGTAGTGCCAGGTTAAGGGTTATCAGAAGGCAACTTGGTTTTAATAAGTTTATTACAAGAGACCTTCTGGCCGTGAGTGAGTGAGTGAGTGTGTGTGTGTGTGTATGTGTGTGCGCGCTCGTGTGCCCGTGTGTGAATGTGGCTGGCTCCCACTCCCCCACACCCCCTGGGCTGCCTCACTCCCCACTGTCCCCCTTGGGTGTCAGCTGGTGGTGGCAGCAGCAGGAGCAGCCTGAACCATGGGGACAGGGAGTGTGTGCACTGGTCACAGGAGACCCCTGGGCTCCTGCGGCAGTTCAGCCTCATCTTCCTATCCTTCCCTCCTCCAAGGACTTCAGACAAACAGTGGCTGGGACTCAGCCGCCCAGCCCCCAGGTCAGGCTTCCAGCTGGGACCTGCCCAGACAGGCTGGGGCCTGGTCAGGTGGATGGGGTAATGGCTGTGGGGAGTGGCTGCCATCCTGCACGCCACACTCCCTCCTCCAAGGTCTGAGTATGGGACCCAGTGCCAGGGGCTAGAGTATGGGGAGTCGGCCAACTGGAGGCCTCCCTCCAGAGAAAAGGAAGGAACAGGGTGGGCCGAGAGACGAGTGAAGGTTGGCCTAAATCTGGGTCAGAAACTTAGAGGACGTCCCTCCTCTCCTGGGAGTTTTAGTTTCTTGTCAAAATAGATAGGAAATTGTCCCTCTGTCTCCTTCCTTGGCCCTTCAAGTGGGCTGAAGCCCTTGGAAAGTGACATAGGAAGTCCTCGCATCTTGTCCTTCCTTGCTGCAGAGGCTAGTGGGTCACAGGCAGCTGAGAAGTGTCAGCCGCAAGGGGTTCCCTCTGAGAGAAGCAGCTTCGCTCCAACCTCAGGACCCTGGGCCATGCTGCCGTGGCAGTGGGGATGGGGAGGAAGCTGGCTGGAGGAGGGGACTCCTACCTGCCTTTTATTTAAGCCAGTATTCTTTGTTCCTGCTTGTAATAAAATTTTTGTTTTTAAGATTTGCTTTGGTTTGGTTTTTGTTTGCTCTTTCTTTGCTGAGGCCCCAGCTGGCAGCTCTCTATTCTTCCAGCCAAACTTGGTCTTTCCTGGGGAGACAGAAAGAAGGCAGGCAGCCCAGTGACCTGGCTAACATTCTCCTCCCCTGGCTGGAGTCTGTCTGCTGGAGGCTGAGCAGAGGGGGCCGCAGCTAGGCCCCCGCAGGCGTGTGAGAAAAGGCCATCCTGTCCCTTCTTTGTCGCCTCTACCTTCCCCTGCCTTGGGGGCTTGGAGACCCCTGAGTTCTTCCTCCTTGCTACCTTTCCGTGCTGACCCCCAGTGACTGCTCAGCTAAGAAAATGTTTATAAGGCAGTGGATTCCAGTTTGAGAGCCAGAGCCTCCCTGGCCCCCGCCCCCGGCCCGGGCAGCAGGGCCCGGCCAGACAGCTCGTAACGCTGGCCCACCTCTGGTATCTCCCCCAGGACACCTGTCAGGATTTTGCCATCTCCTGCACAGCCTGAGGGGAGCTAACAGGCCTCTTTGCAGAGGGTTAGCTGGTAAGACTGTATCTCCCCCGTCAGCCAGCACCGCCCGCTCCCCTCACACACCGTGTCATCCCCACCGCATGCCTCGCCATCCCCACGGAGCCCGTTCATCTGTCTGGTGTGTGGTGTGGTGTGTGTGCTGGCCGTGGTGGGGCCCCCAGGACTCCCCCCCTAAGCAGAAGGGCCGGGGTGTTGGGGCAGGTCTAAAAGCCCAGCCCCACTCTGGACTGAGGAAGTGGCTTCGCATAGAGCAGCTCCCCAGCTGGAGCAGGAGGTGAAGAGAGAGGTCGGGGAGAGGATGCGCACCTGCTCGGAGGTGCTGCTGCGGCCCGTTCGGGTGGTGTCCTGGTGTGCAGGGGCCCTTGATCCCTAACACTGCGTCCTGGCTTTCTGTCCCTGCTGAGCTCTCTCTCACCTGCCCGTTTTCTCTCCTGCTTTGTTGCCTGCTGCCCGAGCCTTGGCCCTTCTGTGGGGAAGAGGCAGGTGCTGGGGCACCCCTGTGGGCCTCCTCTCTCCTCCCGTTCTCGCTAACCTTCTCTCTTCTCCCTCTTTGCTCTGCTGCCCTGGATCTCCAGTTTGTGCGGGGGCTTAAGGACCTCCTGAGGACCGCTGCTCTCTGCCTCTCCAGGAGCGGCCTGGGGGGAGCCAGGCACCCGGCACCTCCACCTGCCTAACCCGGGCCACCGTCCGTGCCTACAGGGCCTGCCCCGAGCCGCCCCACACGTGTTCTCACTAGGGCCCCGCCCCCTCCACGCGCCCAGCGTAGAAAGCCATAAAGCTGCTGTCTGGCTCGGTGACGTAATACTATGCTGAAACCCGCCCTCCCCTCCTCCGCTCTCCTTCCCCTTCCCTGGATCTGTAAGGAGTCAGGACTCTAGGAATCTTGCCTTAGAGCCTGCCCAGCCCCAGAATCAGGCCCAGCTCTAGTCGAGCCGAGCAGGTTTCTTCAGGAGCCGTCTGGGGTGCTGACTGATGCTGCTGAACGAGTTCGGTGACTGTCCTAAGCACAGCTGGTCTGACGCTGTTCCCACGGCGCCACCCCCACCCCCGGAGCAGGTAGGACGCCAGGAGAATGCTTGTACCCTTTGCTCCAGGCACTGAGGGACTGAGCTGGCTCTGACAGCCCCATGCGCTCCAGAGGAACTAAAGGAAACCAGGCCGGGCCTAGGAAGTCTGCTGAGCCCATGGGCGTGCGGTGGGTGCTGCTTGTCTGCTGTCCTGTACCTTTTTTAACCAAAATAAAGATCTCCCTCGTCTTGCCATACCGTTGGCTGTCTGGTACCACCTCTGCTTTGGGGTCCAGGGCTGGGGCCTGTGATGAATCTGCAGAACATCTGGCTTACCCTCATCGCGAGCCTTGTCAGCTGGTCAGTGCTGTTCTGGAGATTTAAAACAGAGGCACAACGGAGCCAGAAGTGACACAGGCAGAGCGGCTAGTGTCATCGTCACCCTGCCCCTCTGGAACTCCTGGTCTCAGTTCCAGAGACCTTCAAACCTTAGCTGACCTCTGAACTCGGAAAGGTCCCAGCCTAGGCTGGGACAGAGGGTTTAACTCCAGTCAGGGGCTGTCACACCCCTGAACTGAGCCAAGCCCAGGGTAACAAGGGAAACTTCCCTTTCCCCAGTTGCCGCCCCACATCGAGATACACACAGTGTGCTGAGAGCTAAAAAACAATTACGGTGGCCATTTAGCAAGGGCTTGCCCACTCTCTTCCCTAAACCTATGAAGAAGGCAATGACAGCCTTTTTACAGGTGAGGGAACAGAGGCTCAAGAAAGGCACAGAAATTTCCCAGGGTCTCTCGGCTGATAAATCCAGGATTTGAACCTGATCTCTCCTCTGACCCTTCTGCACCACCCAAGGAATGAGTTTGGCTGCTGTGGGAGGAGGGGACCTCAGAGGGAGAAACCCTAAAATGAGAGAGTGTCATTCAGAGCCAACAGGGGGCTTAGTGATGATCTGTGTTGGCCTCCTTGTACTGATGGGGAAACTGAGGCCAAAAGGCAGGGAGGGACCTGCTCAAAGCCTTATAATAGAGCTGGGATGCAGTTCCACACCCGGACCTTATTCCATTCTCCTCCCAATAATTCCACACTGTGTCCTCGACTGGAATGGCCTAGGAGACGTAGGGTTCTCTAAACAGCAGCACCTTGAGGAAGAAAAGACTCAGAGAGCTGAGTCACTTAAAAGTAATCTCTCTCCCAGAGGCAACCAACTAGTAGAGTGAGCTCTTAGCTGAATAACTGAACCCTTGTTCACAGCTAACCAAGGGAGAAGGTGCCATAGTTTCTTCCAGTCACCTGTTTAATTTGATCATTCCAAGACTGAAAAAATTTCCTAGGAAGTTCTTTGTGAAATCTAACCAGAGCCTGTCTGCTGCAATCAGAGCCCTAGCCTTTTTCTCAATGGAGGTAGATAGCAACTGGTTGCTATCTTCTCTGTGCCACAACCCTTCAAAGCCTGTTATTCCTGGCTAAGACGGATTGGTTGTCTGTGAGACCAGAGGCTTTGATCCTGCTGGTAGGATGGATGCTACATGGGAGGGTGGGGCGGTAGCAGGCAGGATGAGGAAAGCCCCTTCGGGCCGCGGGCCCCCCTCCTGTCCTCCTGACTCATGGCTGACAGTGGAACTCCGTGCCCTGCCAGGGCCTGCTGCCTGCTGCCTGCCTGGGCTCCGGGACTTGGGAAAGGGAGGCCTGGAGGCAAAGGGAGGTGCCTGAGACAGGAACTGAGTCAGGACCGACAGGCTAGAGCGGGCAGGTGTTAGGTAGCCTGGCTCCCAAATTTTACCCCTGAGCTGCTTTAGCAGGGGAGGGGAAGAAGTGAAGAGGCGTAGTTTCCCCGGCTCATCGCTGTGCTGAGGGCATAGAGTTTGTGGTGTGAACCATCAGGTCTCCTGGCTTGAGTGGTAGGAAGAGAATGCTTCCTCCCTTGAGACAGAAGCATCTCCAAAATTCCTAAGCCTATCAGGCCCTGCCCTCCAGGTTTCTAGTGTTCTGGGATCTCCTGCTTTCCCCCAGGACTTGGGAAAGCCTGAACTGGATGACTAGTACGAAGGAAGGTCCTTGAGGGCCCAGGGCCTGTGCAGGCCAGAGGAACGTCTGGGCTGGAGAGCGAGGCAGTGCTGAGCGAGTGCATCTGACCATTCATTCGTCTTCTCTGCAGCTGGAGAGGGTCTGGCCTTCGGCTGAGGCCTGGTTTGAGGCCCACCCTTATTTCATAGAAACCAGCTCCATATTAGTGCTTTGAGTGTATATGTTTATAATAATAAACATTATTATCATGTGGATTTTTTTACACATGATATTGATAGTTACCATCCACTCTACTAAGTGCTTTCTTCACAACAAGCCCCGTTTTATACTTCGGAGAACCAAGGCTCACAGAGGTTAAGTCACTTAGACAAAGCCACAGCAGCTTGTGAGAACTGAACCCAGGCAGTCTGATTCCAAAGATACTAGGCTATTCTGTCTGTCATAGAAAAATAATACACATTCACCATTGGTAACCTGAAGATACTAGGAAAATCCAAAAAAAACCCCACTTAGACTCCTACTACCTAAAGATATACTCTGTAAATTGGTACTTTAGTGTATTTTGTTTCCAGCGTTTTCCGTGTCAGTGATCTGATTTAAGTAAAGCCTTCGGGATGGCAAGCCTAAAATCCCTTCTGCTTCCTTGGCAGACCTCATCTTTGGGCCTCAGAGTTCTGGCCTCAGAGTCCCTCCAGGAGGGGAGGGTGGGTATTCAGACACCGAGGGGAACTGGGGACGGACAGGCCTGTGAAATAGTCCTGGTTCAAGGATTAAACTGGCTGGATCCCAGAGAGAGGAGCCCCACCCCTGAGTCCCATCCGAGCTTTGGCTAGGGGTGGAGCAGTTAAGCAGGAACACACCCTCATAGGTGCAATGCCAACACCTTTAGGTGAAATTCTTGGCTGACACAAAGATAGCACCTCAGTGAACAGGGACAGAAGATTGGCAACAGAGCAGTCTCCATCTCTGAGGCCTCTGCCAGGGGCCAGGGGTGGGGCCATGGTCAACGGGAAGGGGCAGGGAATCTTCTGAGAGGCGGGCTGGGGAAGGCAGCACTCAGCTAGGACTGCTGCCCCGTAAAACAAAGTGGCCTGTGTGACAGCCACCTCCTTTTTTTTTCGGTCCTGTCTCTCTCCCCGGTTACTAGCATCCTGCCCTGGGGAAGCAAACTGGGCAGAGTACCCAGGTGGCCTGCTTCCCAGCCTCTGACAGAAGGCGGGCTGAGTCAGGCAGGAAAGTGGGATGGTCAGTGAGCTGGGTCCCCACCCTCTGCGAGCCCCACTGATGCATGATGGCAGGTGGCTTGGAGGGGCGAGGTGACCTGGTGTGGAGAGCCAGAGGGTAAGTCCTCAGACAAGTGGCAACAGGCCACCAACTTGAAAGGGAAAATTGTGCTGTGATGGGGAAGGTATCTAAAAAACCTACTGGGTGACTGATTACAAAGGCTGGGCGGGAGCGTCAGAAGCCGCTCGTTAAACACCTCATTAAGTGACACCCTGAACGCTGCTGCTTGTGCATTTTAGGAGCTCAGAGGGGACAGGACCCTGAGGGGGAGTGAGGAGTAGGGGATGGAACCATTTCAGGTAGACTCTGGAAGAAGCCTGCATCTTACTTCTAAATACAGCCTGGAGCTCACAAGTCAGAAGGCTTGATGGGAGAGAAGCCAAAGCTGTGTGACCCTGAGCAAATCTCATCCCTCTCTGAGCCTTAGTATTCCCATCTCTGCAGTGGGAGTAGTAGTCACAGTCCTGCCCATTTCACAGAGACACAGCAGAGACTATAGATCACGGGTATGAAGGTGCTTGGGAAACTACAGCCCTACCTAAACAATGAGTTATGTCACCTGAATCAATGGGGGAAATGTACCTGGCAGGATCAGGAACCCCATCCTCCTGCACCTGGCTTCATGGGCTCTGCCTAGGCCCACAGCGGTCAGGTAGCTGAAGCCATCCTCAGCCCCTGGAAAGACACGGTGAAGGAGGATCTGATTGGAGAAACTGGGGCAGCTACCTCATGTGGGAATGTAATGGAAGCCCTGAACAAGAGGGGGCAGCCTGGAGGCTGGAGAGGTGTCAGTGCAGGTGTGGCCAACGCCCAGATTTCTCCTGCTGACTGTCCCAATGACTCACCCCACATCCCAGCCCTTTCACCTTTAAGGAAGAGCCGGAAAAGGTGTGGGGGGAAGAGGAGAGGAGGCAGGTCCGGGGCCCCAGTCCCGCCCTCTGCCCCTCCCCACCCTGCTCTGGGCCTGGCCTTCCAGCCAAAAGGCAGGCCGAGAGCAGGAGAGGCACAGAAACCGGCATTGGTTCCGAGGCAGCCAGTTCGCCTGCCGCCTGTCTGTCTGTCCCCAGAGCCATGGAGAGAGCCAGTCTGATCCAGAAGTCCAAGTTGGCCGAGCAGGCTGAACGCTATGAGGACATGGCGGCCTTCATGAAGAGCGCCGTGGAAAAGGGTGAGGAACTATCCTGCGAAGAGCGCAACCTGCTTTCAGTGGCCTACAAGAATGTGGTGGGTGCCCAGCGGGCTGCGTGGAGGGTCCTGTCCAGTATCGAGCAGAAGGGCAACGAGGAGGGCTCAGAAGAGATGGGCCCGGAGGTGCGAGAGTACCGGGAGAAGGTGGAGACGGAGCTCCGGGGCGTATGCAACACGGTGTTGGGCTTGCTCGACAGCCATCTCATCAAGGAGGCCGGTGACGCCGAAAGTCGGGTCTTCTACCTGAAAATGAAGGGCGACTACTACCGGTACCTGGCTGAGGTGGCCACCGGTGATGACAAGAAGCGCATCATTGACTCAGCCCGGTCGGCCTACCAGGAGGCCATGGACATCAGCAAGAAGGAGATGCCGCCCACCAACCCCATCCGCTTGGGCCTGGCCCTGAACTTTTCTGTCTTCCACTATGAGATTGCCAACAGCCCCGAGGAGGCCATCTCGCTGGCCAAGACCACCTTCGACGAGGCCATGGCTGACCTGCACACCCTCAGCGAGGACTCCTACAAAGACAGCACCCTCATCATGCAGCTGCTGCGGGACAACCTGACGCTGTGGACGGCCGACAACGCCGGGGAAGAGGGGTGCGAGGCTCCCGAGGAGCCCCACAGCTGAGCCGTGCCGCTGCCCTCCCTGCCCTGCCCTGCCCGCTCGTCCCCCACTCCTGGCAGAGAGGAGAGGTCTTGTACGGGGTGGGAGGCCCAACCCTTTTCCCCAAATGCTCTGCCCCAGCTCAGAAAGGCTCCACAGAGAGGAACCAGCAGAGCTGAGGCCACCTGGAGCCAGAGGATTCCATGCTTCCTGCAGCTGTCAGGCGCTCCTGGTCATCCCACCCAGCCCTGCTCTCTGCACCTCCGCTGCCCCCGCGACCCCACCCCTGAACCTGGCCACTTCCTCCCCACCCCGCCCCCCTCCTGCCCCTGCTGCCTCTGGATCTTAGGAATTGAGGAGCGTCCCACCCTTGCGGCTGAAAACTCAATTATGTGGCAGAGGCTGAAGATGTGAGAGAGAGCGAGCGAGAGAGCGCGTGTGTGCATGCAGCGAGCAAGACCAAGGAAGAGAGGGAAAGCATGTCTGCTGAGTGTGACCATGTTCCTTCTCAATAAAGTTCCCCTGTGACACTCCTGTCTTTTCCAGTTATTGCGGAGGGACGGGACAGGGTTTGGTGTATGAGTTACAGAGACCCTGACCTCCCATGGGGCTGGCTCAGTGACCCGCAGACAAGACTCTGGAACCAGTGACTCCAGGAGAGAGGCTGGGGGTCCAGCTCTCTCCATCAGGGTCTGGTCCCCCCAAACTGGTCCTTCCCGGGTCAGGTGAGTGCAAAGACGGCTTGGAAGCTTCTCTGCCGGGGCCGCGGGGCGGGAAGCTTAAGAGCTCAGGTCTGAGGGGGACCGGAAACCAGTGCAGTCTCAAGTGTGAGGTCCGAGGACAGCGCCGGACGGGTACGCTGCAGTGAGCGGCTCTGGGCACCTGAAATCTGAAAGCGGGAAAGAGTCATTAGATCTGAGCGGAGGGGAGTACGGCCTGGGGCAGGGGTATGACGCCGCCTTTAAAAGCCCAGGTCTGAGAAGACCGCCCTCCAGCTTTCGGAGATGGGGACAAAAATGAAACGGGCTGACGACGAGGAGACTCAAGTTGAGTGGGAAGGGCCGCGAGGAGCGCGTCCGGCCTTGGCCGGCGGAGCCCTACGCCTCCACGCCTCCCTAGCCCGGCTCCCAGCTGCAACACGCCTACGCATGCGGCCTCCCCGCTCGGCCAGACCTTCACAGCCCGAGGCTGGAGGCGGGCCCGAGGCCGATGTCATCCAATCACGGGAGGGAGATACTCAGGGTACCGCCCCCGGGGCCCGACTGACCAATAGGAGAATGAGCGGAGGACTGCGCGCTTTGCGTCTTCCCTCCGCCCATCCGGCACCGCAGTGGCGCCGCGACGGGCTGCGCCACTGAGGGGCCCCGGGCCCCCGGCCCCCGCCGGGTGCCAGGGGCGGCGCTCTCTCGGTTTCACTCGGACGAGTTGCCACCCGCCCTACCCGAGAGCTCGGCATCCTGAGAGCAGCGGGACAGGGCGGGGTCGTGCGGCAAAAGTAGTCCCTGCCCTCTGAGTCATTTGGTCTACCGGCGGTACCTGGGCCTGGCCGGGCGGGCAGGATCGGCTAGGAAAAGGCCAAGGTGCCCCCATCACACTCCGGAGCCCAGGCAGCACTGAACTGGTAACCAGGAGGCTTGGAAGTGTCCCTGCCTGGCTTGGAAAAGCCATTATACCTCCCTGGGCCTCAGTTTCCCCTTCTGTATCATAAGGGGCTTGGACTAAATAAAGGCTTTCTAACGAAAAAATGTGAAGTTAAAACTGCCTGGGTTTGACTCCCAGCCTGCCTTGGCCAGGGCTCTTCACCATGCTTACCTTCTGTCCTCATTTGTGAAGTGGGGATTAAAAAATAGTACCTTCCTCTTAAAGTTGCTGTGAAGTTTGAGCAAATACACGCATGTAAAGTAGCCCATAGTACAATATTCAATACATGTTACCCATTATTAATCCTTCCAGCATCAATAGTCTAGGATTTATCCAGCATTTCTGTGCCAAAAGCAGAATAATCAGGCCCAGTACTGAGGCACAGCTTTACTGCCAAATATGACCTACATGATCACTGGGCCTCCTGAGAATACTGGCCTGACATCAAGTGGTCACTCCTCCACCTGACAGTATTGGGGGGAACTCAGTCCAGCCTCATCAGGTTCCCCAGAGTCTAAGTTTGGTCACACCCATGGGACTCAAAGGGCTCTTATCAGAGCTACTAATTCTACAGGGGAAGCTGGCAGGACCACTCTGATGCTTTCTGGGTCCCTCGTTTTCACCTCTCTTTTCCCAGACCGGTGTTGGGTTTCAAGGTTCCAAACCAGTCAGAGACTCTGGGAGAGGGCAAGTGACTTACCCTCAGCTCTGGAAGTGACCTGGTTTCTCTTACCCGACAGGTCTGGTGACTTCCTCTTAATGGGTAGGTCCTGAGAAAGGAAATTCTTTCTTTTCTCTCAGCATTTGACTTTTGCCTACTTCCTCTACACGGCTCATGGTTGCCCTCTATGAGGAAAGAAATGAGCTACCCTAAGGTAGCGTGTTGGTGCTGACAGATTTTAAAAGCAGATGCTATGGATTGGAATATCACCAGATCAGACAGCTAGCTGTGAGCTGGCTTAGGCACCAGCTTCTGAACTGGGTCCCAGACTTTCCTATCTAAAGCTTTCTTAATGTTACCCAGGGTAGGGTCTCAGTGAGCATTTCTTGTCATCTTTTCCTGGCCTAAATTTGACATTTAAAAATTTTCAGTCATATGCAACATTGTAAATCAACTATACTTCAATAAAATTAAAAAAAAATTTTTTTCAGTCCAACTGCTAATGTATATGGAATTTCTCTTGGGGTGATGAAATGTTCTGGATTTAAATAGTGGTGAGAGTCGCACAACTTTGTGAATATATGAAAAAACACTGAACTGTAAACTCTATAATGAATTTTATGATATGTGAATTATATCTCAATTTAAAAAAATCAGTCCCAGAGGGCAAAGTTAGTAAGATTGCCAAGTTCTGCTGGAAATTTTGTGGTGGCCACTCTTTCCAGTTGTCCTCTCCACTTGAGCACTTTCTCTTTTTTTTTTCCGGTACGCGGGCCTCTCACCGTTGCGGCCCCTCCCACACAGGCTCAGCGGCCATGGCTCACGGGCCCAGCCCCTCCGCGGCATGCGGGATCCTCCCAGACTGGGGCAGGAACCTGTGTCCCCTGCATCGGCAGGCGGACTCTCAACCACTGCGCCACCAGGGAAGCCCCGAGCACTTTCTTATAACCTTTTCCAAATTTCAAAGCCATCTTCAGGTCAAAACATGACTAGCCACCATCCCTTTCCCTTTAACACATACAGAGCTTTGGGTACGCTATCTAGTCCTCCAACTTCTTTCACTTATGTAAATATATTTATTCAGTCATGATTTCATACCTACTTGATTCTACCTCTAGGTTTGCAACTATGTCCTGGGTTTATTTTTTATCTCCCCAGAGAGCTCCCTAAAAATGGTAACTTTGTCCCATTATTCCTCCTTCTTCCCACAGTGTCTCCAGCAAGCTTTTGTGTGCAGGAAGGAGCTCAAAACTTAAGTTTTAAAACTGTCTTTCCAAATGCCTGGAAACCAGGTTAGTGCCAGGTCCTCTATTGTGGAAATGGAAATATAGCTAGTTCTGGGATAAAGCAAAGCTGTCTAGATAGAAATTGGGCTCACAAAGAGTCAAGTAACCACAGTCCTGTCCTTTCTGCACTGCCAGGTTATCCCCCAGGTAACAGAGGCCCAGGGCTTACAGAGCTTTTCCTCTCCCAAGAATTTGAGTTGTATGGGGAAAATTTGAAACCTAAAATTCTCTAAAGAAGGTATCTACTCTTCTCTCTTATATGCAGTTACTTCAGAGAGCAAAGTCCAAATTGGTTCTGTAGATCCACAGAAGTAGGTGATGGAAAGCAAGGCATTGGGGTTAAGGTACCTTCTCAGAACTAACCGGGAACCCTAGGCCAAGGCATTGGGGTCAGGCAGGCCAGTGTCTCCTTCCAGAAAGACAGAAAGGCACGATATTCCTACACACCAACACACACACACACACACACACAAATGTCCAAGTGTCCAGTGCCTTTTTGGGAAAACCTGATTCCAGATGCTTGCACCAAGATTGCTCTTCTGACCAAAAGTGCCCCACTCCTGCTTCTTCCTAAAGAACAGAATACAGTAATAAGAGCACATGGCATGACTGCTATGTGCCAGGCAGTTTCACACCTTATTCCTCACGGCAATACATATTATCATCTTTGTTTTGCTTATGAAGAGACTAAGGCTCAGAGCCACTTGGACACCTGGGCTTCTGGGGCTATGGGAAGTTGGCTCCCTGGCTGGACATGGAGGACACAGTGGGTTGGAAATGAGGCATATGGCTCTCCCCTACCCTCAGCAAGCCTGATGCCACTGAGGTCTGTGTAATCTGAGACTCTTCCTTCCAAAGGGGACAGGAAGAGGAGGTGAGCAGCCCAGAGGAGGCTGGGTAAAGGCTCAACAACCAGGGGCAAGAGAGAGGAAAAGGGGGAGGAGGGGAGCTACTCAGCTTGATAGAGAATTTCCCTCCAGGATTTTGAGGTAGCTGGGCCTCCCAGCTTCTTTAAAAAACGGGGTGGGCCTTAGTAGTGCTGGGAAGTCACTTCCCTGCCTCCCTCAGGAGCTTTGAGAAAGGACAGAGAATCTCTCAGATCCTAACGGGATCCTCATCTTCCCACAGACCCTAATGGGATCAGGCTTCCTATTCTCAGCCAGCTGTGGGTGAGCGTTTTGCTACTTCAGAAACAGCTGAGGGCAGACTGGCTGTGCTTCAGCTCTGTGGGCTTTAGGGTGTCACCCTCACTCCTAAGCCTCTTTGTCTGGGCTGGAAGCCTTTCCAATTAGCTGTGGTCACTGATAGTTTCCAAACACTATCTTCCAGTTGTTGGAAGTCCCCAATTCAGAGCCAAGATATGCATAGTACAGCCCAGTGTCAGTGGTTAGCAGAGAAGACCAAGAAGGTCTCTTGGAAAGCATTCAGGGATGGTTTCCTCCCTCCGGAAGTTCACGATTGCCAAGTGAGGTCGGGGCTGAGAAGAGCACTTCCAGACAGTGCCTGTGAGACGTAAAGTGGCACCTTTCTGGGAGGCACTTTGGCAATATGAATCCAGAACCTAGAAAACATCAGCTATTTGATTTCTAGGACTTTATCATAAGTTAAAAGTCAGAGAGTCAGAGTGGCATGGACATATATACACTACCAGACGTAAAAGAGCTAGCTAGTGGGAAGCAGCTGCATAGCACAGGGAGATCAGCTCGGTGCTTTGTGACCACCTAGAGGGGTGGGATAGGGAGGGTGGGAGGGAGGGAGACGCAAGAGGGAAGAGATGTGGGAACATATGTATATGTATAACTGATTCACTTTGTTATTACAGCAGAAACTAACACACCATTGTAAAGCAATTATACTCCAATAAAGATGTTAAAAAAAGAGAGAGTCAGACAAAGATGTTAATCACAGCACCATTTACAATAGCAAAAAAAAATTGCTAACAACTTAAAGGCTAACCATGGGAGTCTGGATAAACAATGTTATAGCCATACTCCAGAATATTATCATGTAGACATTAAAAAGGTCCTTATAGTTTTAGTTACATGAAATAATGTTAACTGAAAAAAGCAGGTTACAAAGCATTAACAAGATATCCCACGTATATAAATGCTATAGCTATCCCTCTGAATGCATAGAAAAATAAGACTGAAAGAAAAAACACAAAATATACATTTGAATAGAAAATTTATTATAAATATTTAAAAATTATTTATCTGTGGTGGGATTACAGGTGACTGATTTTCATTTTCCAAGCTTTTCACTTTTCTATCAGGAGAAAAAGAAATCGTAAGGACAGTCGTCGTATGCTGACAAATCGAGGATGGTCTTTCTCTTACCCTGCGCACTTCATGCCGAGCAGACCCCACCTGGAAGCCAGACACCGCTGCTGTGCTGCACTGTGCTACCCCCTCCCAATCCTGACGGGGTAGAAAATCACGTTGGCATCAGTGGGAAGTGGACAGAGCTCCATTTACTAGAGGAGAAAACACCCTTGTTGTCACACCAAGGCCTGAATAAAGTGTGGAATTTGTCCATCCTTCTTCACTTGATGACTGCAGAGAATAAATGCTTAGGGTGCTTGCATATGAGGCCATAACGTTCTAAATGATGCTTCCTTCCAGCTGGTGTGCTTTGGTGACAGCTGGGGCCTCCAGGATGGGGTAAGCATCAAAACCCATGACCACAGCTATTGGTATTAGTTTCAAAAACACAGCACCCACCCTCATGCCCTAACTGATGAGGGATCTGTCCGGCAGCCTGGGTGTCATTATTCCTGGGCTCCAGGCCCCATAGGTGACTCACAGCCAGCCCCAGGCAGGGCCTCCTGGCCTCAGTTTCCCTGGCTTGCACTGTTGACACTCCCCACCCACTGTGTACAGTGTCAACAGGGATGACGTGCTCTGAACTCCTTAGATGAGAGTCAGAGGAAGGAGCACCCAGTTACCATCCCCTGTCCCGCCAGGCGTGGGAGTGGGGGTCGGCTGCTTTCACACCGTTCCAGCCCGAGGGGCCTCCTCACAGCCTCTTACTCTTCTGCCTTCTGCTCTGGTGACCAAACGTGAGAAGCAAAGCCCAGTCACCCCCATCTCAATGTGACTTCAGAACAGTTTTCCTAAATTGAATTCTCCAACTGTCCGAACCACCAGTCATCTATCTTCCCCCTGATTTATGATTCAGTAATACCCTACAGGTGTCTAAATTCTTTCTCCTGACTGGTTACAAACCCTGTGGGAGGAGGGCCCTGACTTTTCACCATTAAGTATTCAGCAAAGTGAACTATGAGAGACACAGGCTGACTGAAGTTCAAACTCCTCATCTTTCTGTTTCCTCACAGTAAAGTGGGGCTTAGTACTATTCCCCATCTTGTCTATATCCCTAGGAGCGACTGTGAAAGCCACACGAGGACTGTGTGTGTGGAAGCTCTTTGTAAAATGCGAAGCTCTTCCCATGTATTAACAGCACTGAGTGTCTGCAAATAAGATGACTGGCACGACAGCCATCTGTCCCCTTCTGCCTCCAGGCTACAGCCGGAAAAAAAAATCAAAATTAAAAAATAAGCCTGGGATGCTACCTACTGGTTGAAAATGTGAATTGCATCCAACCAGTTGCAAGAAGAGCAAAGGAAGCAAACACCAGTATTTCCAGCTTCAAGCCATCTTGATTTTTCCCACAGCCCTCATGATATCAGATTATATACTGATATTTTCCTTTAAGCAACTCATTTTGTATAAATAATTTCATGTTAAAGTCAACTTTTAATCACTACTATAAATGGAAAACTAGTTAACGCTTAACCTCAAAAAACAATAAAACCGTGACATAAATACAATGAAAATAAAACATTACAAGATCTGCTAGGAAGTGTTGTCTGTGAGACCCTCAAGTTTGAGGTTCACTGTTAAAACTGAAGATTAACCAAAGAGCATAACTGAGGACTGAGAGTCAACCCTCTAGTGTGATCCCGTGCTTTGGGGGAAACACTGCCCTGTAGTATGAAGAAATAGGACTCTTCTGAGGAAAGGGGACATTCCCATATTCCCAACTCACTCGGCCTGGATGATTGAAGAAAGTTTGGAAGCCACAAAAAGTAGAAGATAAACTCTTGTATTGTAGCACATTCCGTCACAGCCCGAGTGGGACCAGTATTGAATCCCTGGTGGCAGCGCCCAGAGTTCATGAGGCTGTGATTAGTGCTCTGCTTGGCTACATGTGTGGCTTTTGGCCAGAAGTCCTCTGCGAGGCTGAGTATCCCCTTGCCAGTCTCCCAGCTCCAGCTGGAGGGGCTGCCCTTGGATCCGCAGGCCACTGAGCTGTCCGCTGCTCACTGGGAGCCGCCACTCTCCCCAGTGCTGGGTCGTGTGTCTTGTTCTCCAGAGCTCAGCTTGTTGCTATAGCTGCATGGCCTCCTGCTCCACTGACTGCTCTGAGGGCGCCAGGTACTTCTCCTGCAGGCCCAGGGTGCTGAGGGAGGGCTCGTCAAGGCTGATAGCACAGGCAAGGATGGAGAACTGGTCTGGGTAGGATCTGACCTCTGTGATGCGTGCCCTCTAGCTGCGTCTGGAGGTTCCCCCCATCCCACTCCCTTCCTCATAATTAGAGCTTCAGGCAACAGGGAACAATTGGGTCTGAGAAGTCCCTCAAAGTAACCAGACCCAAGTGCTCCTCTATTTGCCTCTTGCCCACACTGCAGAGAAGCAGAGAACCAGAGAGCACTAACCCTCCAGCTCTGTGTTGTGGCACGTGCTCTGGAGCCAGGCCGTGGGGTTAAACCCTGATTTTGCCACTTCCTTTTTCTTATCTGTAATACAGAGTCGTGAGGAACTCTGTCAAATGAGACAACGAATATAAAGCGCCCAGCATGGCAACCGGCACACAGTAGGTGCTCAGCAAATGACTTCTCTGTGACTTCTCTGCTTCAGCTAAAGGAGGGAACTCAAGGGAGCTCAAAGAAAACAACAACTTTCTGCTTGGGCTATAGGGTGCCTTCTAGCTCTCTCTGGAATAGCTGGAAAGTGGGGCAGGAAGGACATCAATCAGAGTCACACAGGAAAAGACCACGACACTGCCCATGGAGCTGTGTGAGGCTGGCCGACCTAAGGCCTGGGTCTGGGGTCTGACTATGGCTAGGCTGGCCACCATGGCTCTTATACCAGAGGACTCCAGCGTCAGAACTTGAGATTCTACAACCAGGGAGAGTGAGGTTCCAATACATCCCATGGCCCCCTCAAACACAGCACAGCTGCCAGTTCCCATCCCTGCCACCCACGTGACAAACCTGCCCTCTCCTCTTCCTTTTCTTGCCTCAGTGACCACAACCACCCCCTAGCACTGACTAAACCAGAAACCTGGGAGTCTAACTTCTGCTCCACCTCCTTCTATCCCATAACCACCTGGTCACCAGCTCTGGCTGTCTGTCTCCTTCACATTTTTTCAGTCCACACCTTTTGCTATTCTCACTGCTAATGCTGCATCCCATCTCACCTGGAGGCTGTAGAGACTCTCCTGTTCCCAATCACATCCCTTAAATGCATTTTCCACACTTGGAGGTGCTTTTCAAGAACGTACATCTGATTGCGTCATGCTCCGCTCAACAACAGTATGCTGGTTCCCACTGGTCACCCGCGGCCGAAGTCCACACTCCTCCATCGCCTACCTCCTCCCCTTCCCACTGCATCTCCCTTTCCCCTTCACACTCAAGACACCAGGCAGACCGAACCCCCTGCATCTCTCCTCCTAAGTGGCCAGTGCTCGCTCATGCCTGGGCCTCTGTATTTGCTGCTCCTTCTGATCAAAGCCTCCCTTGTCCTCAGGTACAAACAACCCTGAAGCCTTCCAAGGGACCAGTTACTAGGGAGCCCACTGGTCAACATGAAATCAGTCATCTGCAAGGGCAGACATGGCCATTCCTGAGCCCCTGGCCTCCCGCTCTTGGCTGTGGCGGAGGCTAGCGAACAAGGATATGAGGAGAAGTGGAAGTCAGCTCCCACCGCGGCAGACATCACGGCCTCCAGGCTCCGCTGCTCCTGGACCCCAAAGCAGTAGCCATTGGCTTTATCCACAGCCTGCAGGACCCGCTGGATACTCTCCTTGTCCTGGGCAGGGAGGAGAGAAACAGCTCTGAGTGAAATAGAGGTATGTGGAATTAAGGTTGTACCAAACCGACTGCAGTCTCCAAACACCCACCTTGATCTTGCCTCATGAAGCCTCTGTCCATGCAGCTCCCTTGGCCTGGAGTACTTCTACTTGTCCCCAGAGGCCCGGCTACACCTCATCTTTCCTGACTGCCAACCCACCCAAATTAGAACAGATAAGCACCTCTACGCACACCTGCAGTCCCCTGGGTTTATCTCCACTGTGGCTATGACCCTTTCCATCTTACTATTAGCAAGTTATTGACTCATCTGCCTCTCCTACTTGACTGTGCACCCCTTGAGGTTGGGAACTTGTTTGTCCAGGCATCCCCAGTGCCTGGCACAAAACCTATCTAACAGTAGGCACCCAATAAATATGCACGTAACTTATTTGTTCGTCCACATAAAAGTGGTAAGAATGGTCCCTATATCACATCATGGGAAAGAGAGATCAAAATAATGCACCTACAGTCCTCAGCACAATGCCTAGCACAGAAAGCCTTCAATAAGTGGTAACTGTATGATTAATATTATAGGTTTCACCTCCTCGTTTTAGAGGAGAAAAGTGTGGCATTAAACAGAGAAGAGACAAGTTCCCTTAAGTTCACCCCCAGCAGAAAGGAATCTAACACGCACCTTTGTCTCCCAGGTTACCTTTGTAGGGTGCAAGGTGAGAGGCACAAGGGCTGGGTACTACTTTGCAAAGTCAACAGGCAGCTGCCCATCTTGAAGGAGGCTGAAAGACTTGTCCCTGGCCTTGGTCAAGTCCCTTGCTGATGACTTTCTGAACTCATCCTTTTTCGCACCGAGGAGGGAACACGTGTAGAGAGAACCCAGCAAAACAGAACAGGGGAGCTTCCCTGGTGGCACAGTGGTTAAGAATCTGCCTGCCAATGCAGGGGACACGGGTTCAATCCCTGGTCCGGGAAGATCCCACATGCCGCAGAGCAACTAAGCCTGTGCGCCACAACTACTGAGCCTGTGCTCTAGAGCCCGTGAGCCACAACTACTGAAGGCCGTGTGCCACAACTACTGAATCCCACACACCTAGAGCTCGTGCTCCGCAACGAAGAGTAGCTCCCGCTCGCCGCAACTAAAGAACGCCCGTGCGCAGCAGCGAAGAGCCAACACAGCCAAAAATAAATTAAAAAACAAAAAAACCGAACAGATAGGGCCAAAATTTGGTCTACCCTCTTTACTGGAATCCTGCCCACCACTGGTCTCGAAACCAAGGAGACTGAACGATAGTTGGACCTAGGACAAAGACCATTGTTTGAGGCCTCAAAGCCTCCTGGGCCTGTAGCCTGCTGTGCTCCCAGGCACTGCAGAGCCAAGAGCCAAGGGACAAGGCTTCTCAGTGCCCAGTACAGGCACCCCTCGGAGATACTGTGGGTTGGGTTCCAGAGCACCAAGGTAAAGCAAATTTCATGATAACGTGAGTCACACAGATTTTTTGGTTTCCCAGTGCATATAAAAGTCATGTTTACACTATACTGTAGTCTATTAAGCATATAGTCAATAGCATTATGCCCCAAAAAACAATGTACATACCTTAATTTAAAAGTACTTTATTGCTGGGACTTCCCTGGTGGCGCAGTGGTTAAGAATCTGCCTGCCAATGCAAGGGACATGGGTTCGAGCTCTGGTCCAGGAAGATCCCACATGCTGTGGAGCAACTAAGCCCGTGTGCCACAACTACTGAGCCTGTGCTCTGGAGCCTGCAAGCCACAACTACTGAGCTCGTGAGCCACAACTACTGAACCCGGGAGCCTAGAGCCCATGCTCCGCAACAAGAGAAGCCACTGCAATGTGAATCCCGCGCACCGCGACGAAGAGTAGCTCCCGCTTGCCACAAGCAGAGAAAGCCCGCGCGCAGCAATGGAGACCCAACGCAGCCAAAAAAAAAAGTACTTTATTGCTAAAAAATGCTGACCATCATCTGAGCCTTCAGGGAGTCGTAATCTTTTTGCTGGTTGAGGGTCTTGCCTCCGTGGTGATAGCTGCTGACTGATCAGGGTGGTGTTGCTGTGGCAATTTCTTAAAATAAGACAACAATGAAGTTTGCTGCATCAACTGACTCTTCCTTTCACGAATCATTTCTCTGTAACATGCAGTGCTGTTTGATAGCATTTTACCCACAGTAGAACTTCTTTCAAAATTGGAGTCAATCCTCTCAAATCCTGCTGCTACTATATCACGTAATATATACGTAATATTCTAAATCCTTTGTTGCCATTTCAACATCCTTCACAGAATCTTCACCAGGAGTAGATTCCATCTCAAGAAACCACTTTCTTTGCTCATTCATAAGAAGCAACTCCTTATCCGTAAAGTTGTATTATGAGACTGCAGCAATTCAGTGTCATCTTTAGGCTCCACTTCTAATTCTAGTTCTCTTGCTATTTCCACCACATCTGCAGTTACTTCCTCCACTGAAGTCTTGAAGTCCTCAAAGTCATCCACGAGGGTTGGACGCAACTTCTTCCAAACTCCTGTTAATACTGATATTTTGACCCCTTCCCATGAATCACGAATGTTCTTAATGGCATCTGGAATGGTGACTCCTTTCCAGAAGGTTTTCAATTTACTTCACCCAGATCCATGAGAGGAATCACTATCTATGGCAGCTACAGCCTTAAGAAATGTATTTCTTAAATACTAAGACTTGAAAGTCAAAATGACTCCTTGATCCATGGGCTGCAGAATGGGTGTTGTGTTAGCAGGCATGCAAACAACATCTCTATCACAGCTTAGATGCCCAGGTGCACTGTCAATGAGCAGTAATATTTTGAAAAGAATCTTTTTTTCTGAGCAGCAGGTCTCAATAGTGGGCTTAATAAACTATGTTGTAAACAGATGTACTGTCATCCAGGCTTTGTTGTTCCATTTATAGAGCACAGGCAGAGTAGATTTAACAGAATTCTTAAGGGCCCTAGGATTTTCGGAATCATAAATGAGCACTGGCTTCAACTTAAAGTCACCAGATGCATTAGCCCCTAAAAAGAGAGTCAGCCTATCCTTTGAAGCCTTGAAGCCAGGCACTGACTTCTCTCTAGCTATGAAAGTCCTAGATGGCATCTTTTTCCAGTACAAGGCTGTTCTGTCTACATTGAGAATCTGTTGTTTAGTATAGCCACCTTTTTTTTTTTGGCCACACTGGCCGCTTGTGGGATCTTAGTTCCCCAACCAGGGACTGAACCCCAGGCCCTCAGCAGTGAGCGCAGAGTCCTAACCACTGGACCGCCAGGGAATTCCCAGTGTAGCCACCTTCATTAATTATCTTAGCTAGATCTTCTGGATAATTTGCTGCAGCTTCTACATCAGCACTTGCTGCTTCACCTTGCACTTTTATGTTATGGGGATGGCTTCTTTTCTTATACCTCATGAACCAACCTCTGCTAGCTTCAAACTTTTCTTCTGCAGCTTCCTCATGTCTTTCAGCCTTCATAGAACTGAAGAGAGTTACAGCCTTGCTCTGAATTAGGCTTTGGCTTAAGGAAATGCTGTGGCTGGTTTGATCTATCCAGACCACTAAAACTTTCTCCATATCAGCAATAAGGCTGTTTTGCTTTCTTATCATTCCTGTGTTCACTGGAGTAGCACTTTTCATTTCCTTCAAGAGCTTTTCCTTTGCATTCACACCTTGGCTAACTGTTTGGCACAAGAGGCCTGCCTAGCTTTTGGCCTATCTTGGCTTTTCAACATGCCTTCCTCACTAAGCTTAATCATTTCTAGCTTTTAAAGTGAGAGTCATGGGACTTCCCTGGCGGTCCAGTGGTTAAGACTCTGTGCTTCCACTGCATGGGGCATGGGTTGGACCCCTGGTTGGGGAACTAAAATCCTGCAGGCTGCATGGCCAAAAAAAAAAAAAAGTGAGAGATGTGAAGCTCTTCCTTTCACATGAACACTTAGAGGCCGTTGTAGGGTTATTAATTGGCCTAATTTCCACATTGTTGTGTTTTAGGGAGTTTTAGGGAATAAGGAGGCTGGTGGAGAGGGAGAGATGGGGGAACAGCCAGTCAGTGGAGCAGTCAACACACAACATTTGTGGATTAAGTTCACCATCTTTTTTTTTTTTTTTTTTCAGCCACGCCATGTGGCTTTCGGGATCTTAGTTCCCTAACCAGGAATCAAACCTGTGCCCTCAAAAAAAAAAAAAAGAAAACCTGTGCCCTCAGCAGTGAAAGCACAGAGTCCTACCCACTGGACCATCAGGGAATTCCCAAGTTCGCCGTCTTATATGGGTGCAGTCGATGGTGCCCCAAACAATTATAATAGTAACATCAAAGATCACTGATCATAGATCATCATTAACAAATGTAATAATAATGAAGAAGTTTGAAATACTGTGAGAATTATCAAAATGTAACATAGAGACATAAAGTGAGCAAATGCTGTTGGAACATGTACTTGGTTCAATGCAGGGTTGCCACAAGCCTATAACTGGTTAAAAAAAAAAAAAAAAAAAAAAGCAGTATCTGTGAAGCACGATAAAGCAAAGTGCAATAAAATGAGGTGTGTTTGTACCTGGATGTTGAGAGGGATGAAGGAGACCAGGCTGTAGTCTTCGATGAGCTGCACCAGTTTCTCATTGAGCTGACGGTAGTGGCGGAAGAAAGGATCAGAAGCCAGGTGGTCAAGCAGGTAGGAGAGGTCCAGGACCTCTGTGTAGTAGTCCAGGTTGAAGGCTAAGAAGAGAAACTGGTTAGCACAGGGAACGATAGTCAATATCCTATGATAAACCATAATGGAAAAGAATATAAACAAAGAATGTATATATATGTATAACTGAGTCACTTTGCTGTACAGCAGAACTTAATACAACATTGTATATCAACTATACTTTAATTAAAAAGAAAAGAAAAAGAAGAGAAACTGGTGTTCAGGAGCAACTGGCGTCAGGCTAAAGACCTGAGGACAGGGACTGTATTTTTTTCCTTCTTCCTTTGCCTTCATTCACTCATTCACTCACTCACTCACTCACTCACTCACTCATTCATTCATTCATTCATTCAACAAACATTTGCTGAGGCAGTGAAATGAACTTACTAAGAAGAAAATACTTGATTTCACTTGTTGGCTCTGCCACTTACTAGCTCTATGGGCAGTTACCCACCTCATGGGGCTACTGTGAGGATTAAGTGCTATAAACCCCAGTGTCTGGTTCAGAGAAGTGCTTGATCAGTGGTAGTAAGGTAGAACATGTACCAATAACAGTGCTTGGTCCCTGCCTCAAAAAGCTCATAGCCAGGCAGAGCTCCCAGGACCTGGCACACTATCTAGCGCCTCTATCTAGCAGGATGGCCTCTTGGGAAAATCACTTTCCCTTTCCAGGTCAGTTCCTTCTTAGTGTAAAATGAGAAGATTAGACTAGATGACTCAGAGGTCCCTGACTCAGTTCTATGAATACAAACTTCGCACTAAGAGAAGGAAAGTGGGCCTCCCTGCACTGTCCACTTCTGCCTGGAAGACTCAAGCAGCTGGGCTACTCAGCAGGTCTGTCCCAAAGTGAGCCGAGGGAATCAGGCTATTGGGATCGACTGACTCACTCCCTGAGCTCTGCTTCCTGTGTTCTTATCAGCTCTGATTAGAAACTGACACCCCTGTGCCTGCAAGGAAGAAATGACAAACTTCTTGGATTGCCTGACAGGTACATTTCTCACTGAGAATGCAGAAACTGCAGCCAGGTACACTTGGTTTAAATTTTATCTCAGTTAACAGGCTAGCTGAGTGACTGACCTTGGGCTATTCATGTAATGTCTCTGGGCCTCAACTGCCTGATCTGGTTTGTACCTCAGTCTCTTGTGAGGATGACTGGCAAGAGTCAGAGCTAGCAGTGTAGAGGACCAGCATGTGGCCATCTGGGCTGCAGGCTGTGAAGGGGGAGACAGGCTTGGGAAGACACAAATCTGGACACAGATAAAATGGGGCTTTTTATCCCCATCCTTCCATGTCCCAACAGGCAGCCAGTCACCCTCCCTGGACAAGGCCCTGACACTTCACTCTCCCTACAACCTCCCTTCCTGCTCACTGCTGGTCATTTCAGCTATTCTTCTCTAGGTTCCTTTGTGGCTGAAGATGCTATTTAGGGAACTAATGACCCAGTCAGCAGGGCACTAATTTTTCAGGAAAAAAAATGTTGGCCATAGACCCCTAGGCAACGCCCCTGCCTCATGCCAGCCTACTTCTCTCTCAGTCTTTCCCACCTTGACGAACGGCACCTTTATCTGTCCACTGGTTCAGTCAGAAACCTGAGAGTCATCCTTAATTCCTCTGTCTCCATATCCAATCCACCAGCAAATCCTACTTCTTGAGTAAGTTTTGAATCTATCTACTTCTCTCCATTCCCACTACCACTGCCTGGGCTGCTGCAAACACCTCCTACAGGATCTCTGTTTTCATTCTTGCCCCTTTCAATTCACAAAGTAGCCAGAAGGGCCTTTTTAGTTCATGGTGTTCCCTTGCTTCATATTCATCAATGGCTTTCCTCTGTGTTTCAACAGTACAGGTTCTAGCCCCTGCCCACCCTTCCCCTGGGCACTATCTCAGCTACCCTGGGCTCCCTTCACTCCCCATCCCCTTTTCCTTGAACACAAAAAGCTCTTTCCCAGGACTTCCCTGGTGGTGCAGTGGTTAAGAATCCGCCTGCCAATGCAGGGGACATGGGTTCGATCCCTGGTCCGGGAAGATCCCACATGCTGCAGAGCAACTAAGCCCGTGCGCCACAACTACTGAGCCCGCGTGCTGCAACTACTGAAACCCGCATGCCTAGAGCTTGTGCTCTGCAACAACAGAAGCCACCGCAATGAGAAGCCCGCGCACCGCAACAAGGAGTAGCCTCTGCTCGCCGCAACTAGAGAAAGCCCGTGCACAGCAAAGAAGACCCAACGCAGCCAAAAGAATAATTTAAAAAAAAAAATTGTGGTTCATGTGAAATGGCAAAAAAAAAAAAAAAAACCAACCCACCAACAAACAAACAAAACTCTTTCCTTAAGGATTAGGGAAATAGAGACCCCTATTGGTCCCTCTGCCTAGGAACAGTTCTGCCTTGGCTGGCTCCTTATCACTATTCTGGTCTCAGCTCAGATGGTACTGTTCACTCCCCTCACTCCCAACCACTCACTATCCCATCACTTTCTCCTAATTCCTTCATAATACATATCACCATCTGTAGCTCTCTTGTCTCCAAAACCCAGAACAGTATCTGGCACAGAGTGGCACAAAATAAATGGGCAGGGGTCAGACCTGACTGTGGCTACTATCACCAGGCCATGCATGGTCCCTGGAAGCAGCTTCCTTCAGCTGAGATCTCTGCTTCACTCCAGCCCAGCCGCTGCCCTACTTTTTGCCTGTCAGAACAGGATCTCTTACCCAGCTTCCCATAGTGTTCAATGAGGTCCATCTTGGAGAGGAGGTTGACATGGGGCAGCTCCACATGCAGCATGGTGGCCAGGGAGGTACACAGTACCGAAATGAACTTGGCAGGGTCGGTGCAATAGTGAGAATCCACCAGGTGGACAGCAGTCAGCTGGGAGGGAAGGAAGAGACAGGGTGAGAGTGGCCTGAGGAGGCAGGGAACATTAGGGCCTGTGTCTCCCCCATCAGATTGGGGACTTCTGAGGGCAAAGGGAAAGTCTTCCCATTAGTTTTTTCCTGCTTCTGTTTCATTCTAATAGCCACAGTCATTTCCTTATTCCAGATGTGGGGCATCTTTTCCTACAAGATGCCTTGCACTGAGCCTCCCAGTGGGCAACTGGTTCAATTCCCACTGCACCTGACTCTATTCTTTCATTTTCTTTTGCCCACAAGTCACAACAACAATTACCACGCCACTTTCCACATAACCCCTTCCATACTCCCAATAATCCCAAATTGGGTATTGACACGTCCATTTTACAGATGAGAAAACTGAGGTTCAGGGAGATAAACTGACTTGCCCAGGACCACACAGCGAGGCAGTGGCAGTGGCAGAGCCAGAATTCGAACTCACATCTGTTTTACTCTAAAGCGTCTTGGCCCCTACCTCGCTGTGGGACATGGGGGCGTGGCATCTGTTCTCCTCCCTGTCTCAGTTCCTCCACCTGCAAAATGGGCCTGCCCGTCCCCAGACGCACCCTGAGGTCCCACTGCGCCATCTGGGAGAAGATGCTGCGCAGGGCTCCGTGGTGCGTGCAGAGCTCCACTTGGCCAGGGCAGTCGAAGAGGAAGTAGTGGCCGCGGAGGGGGTCGAGCTTGGCACGCAACCAGTCCAGGTTGGCCTCCAGGTACTCCATGCAGTACAGCAGGCCGCCGTTGGGCCCCAGCTGCAGCGCATCCATCACGTCGCCCAGCCCCACCAGCTCGCCCACGTCCACGGCGCACTCGTACGGCAGCCCCTCATTGGCCGGGTCCAGGTTCACCACCGCCACACGCCGGCCCAGCGCGCGCAGGAACTCACTCATGCCCAGGCAGTACGTGGTCTTCCCCGAGCCCGGAGGGCCGATAACCGCCTGCCCAAAGGCCGTGGTCGGAGCGGCCCCCGCCATGGGCAGCCGGCACACGGCCCCGTGCGGAGCAGGTAAGCTCTGCAGGGAAGCAGGGCGGGAGCCAAGCCGGAGACGAGAGCCGAGGGCAACGGGATCCCCGACGTGCACTTCGTCGGGGGCCGGCGGTGATGCCCGGCGGTCGCCTAAGGAGGAAGAGCAGGGACCCGCGCGATGTGAGGCGACCAAATGGCCAGGTACTAACAGGACCAGTACCCGACTTCCGGACGACGTCGGAAACAGCAGGGCCGGGAGAGGAAGTCCCGCCCACACGGCGACGACACAGCTTGGCGCCGAAGGGCGTAGTGACGTCGGTGCGTGGGGCGGACGTGGGGGCCTGGGGGAGGGGGCGGTTACTTTTCTGGGGATTTCCCCACCTTCCTCCCGGCCGAATTAGAAGAGAAAGAGAAATTCGGTAGTAAACTTTTTTATTCTCTCGTCGGGTCGCAGACCCGGGACACCTGCAGCGGACTCTCCGCTGCCCGGTCCCAGCCAGTTAAGGGTAGAGGTGATGGAGGGCCCGCCCCAAGACCGTCTCTTCCAACCACAGATCCTCTCCTCTTCCATGTCCCTTTTCCCCTCTTTCTGGGCTTCATGCTGAACCCACTCCCACCCTCCCCTTGCCTCCAGGAAGGTTGTGACGATAACCTCAGTCAATCCAGTTTTCAAGGTGCTGGGGGAGGCAACAGGAGCAAGCCCAAACAGGGACTAGGGTTAGGAGACCACCGAGGACAAGTCATTAAGCCCTATCATCAAAGGGGAGGATAGGGGGCTTTTTGTAAAAATGCCCCTGAGGTAGACAGGCAGAAGGCAGGTTCTGAACAAGCCGCGCAGGCTGCTGCTCCCAGAGTTCTTTCTGCTTCTGTGGGAGATAAGGCCAGGCAGAGGGCCACCACTGTGCAATTATGAGTGATCCTGATTAAGGAAGCCCTTGAACCTGCCACTCGGGCTCTGAGGGGCTGTCCGAGGCACAGCTGGAACCCCTCACAAAAGCCATATCTGTGCGAAACTTCATGCTGGTGGGTGGCTGGCGGCGGAGCAGCGACTCCCCCTGGTCCTGGGGTAGGGGCTCATCGTAGATGGTGGAGATGAGCCCTAAGCCAGTTCCACGGGGCCTCTTCGGTTGCCCAAATGGCTGGAGCTTCTCTCCATGGTACCTGGATCAAAAAGAGCTCTCAGTGAGAGGGCTGCTATCTCACCGCAGTAAAGGGGTTGAGAAAGGACAGGGTAATAGCTACTACGTATCTGGTTTGTCCCAAAGACTGAGCACTTAAATCTGGATCTTTGCTCTCCAGCCCCCTTATCCATCCATTGACAGTGCCAGCAACCCGAGGCCTCACATACTGCTTTCATTTTAAATAGTACACGAAATTTAGAACAACTGTCACCACTCTGTGACTTACAGTCACTTTCTAATAGCAATCATCAAGTCCGAGCTCCTCAGACTTGGGGGAATGACTCCCCCAGGAGATTAATGATCCTGTCAAGCCTGAGGACTCAGTCTTGAAAAAATTAGCGCCAGGCATACTTTTTCCTTCTAATTTTGTTTTGAAGTTCATTCCCTAGGGATCTCTAGCACCCAATCCAAAACCAGAGGGAAGAGGGTACAGCTGAAAGGCTCACTTAGGCTCCCAGGGAAGTCCCTCACCCATACTCACCCCAATCCACGCTTGCACCTGGGGTGCT
Organism: Mesoplodon bidens; assembly: GCF_964165515.1. Classification (NCBI taxonomy): domain Eukaryota; kingdom Metazoa; phylum Chordata; class Mammalia; order Artiodactyla; family Ziphiidae; genus Mesoplodon; species Mesoplodon bidens. The sequence continues at coordinate 165,952,012 of NC_138177.1, read as the reverse complement.
GGCCATCACTATCCAGGGCCTCGGGGACCCCTGAGCACCCGCTGCCCAGGCCCTGGCCCTCGGCCCAGCCCTGCCGCTCCATCACCTTCCGCCCAATGCCCTGCAGAGGGAAGGGAGAAGACTTGAGATGGGGGTCCTGTGGGGGTGGGGAAGGGAATGAGGGTAAAGAAGGAAAAGAGAGGGGTCAGCGGGCTGGCACAGTGCTCACCTTGGTGTGGCGCTCGAAGGTGCCCACCTGGTGTCCGATCACGGAGCCGGCCTCCTGGCCATCACGGAGTCTCCGTTCCAGACGCATCTGGACAGAGTCTCGGGCATCTTTGTCTCCACCATCTGAGGAAGTAAAGCCCAATTTGTGGAAGGGTCTCTCTCAGCAGAAGGGGGGAAAATCAGGTTTCTAGGCCCTCCTCACAAGATTTAAATATTCATTTTTATGGTGTGTTATTACTGTATTATTATTTCTCCCATTAGACTGGGAGCTCGCCAAGAATAAGAACCAAGCTGTCCCATCTTACAGATGAGGAAACTGAAGTACAGAAAAGTCAAAGCCAAAAGATGAGAGAAGGAATTAGGACCCAGGTCTCCCCTTCCCACCCCCCAACCACCCTAGGTCATTTCCGACTCCGGAATCTAAATGCTTAACCAGAGCCCGAACTCCTGACCCTCCCACTCTACTAGGGTCTGCCCATCACAACCAGAGCTCCCTGAGGGCTGTCGCCACATGTCCTTCCTCCACAAAGAAAGGAAAAAGGCTCTGCCCACAACCAGCACATACATGCACTCAACTAGCGATGTTTTAAGAGAGGAACCCTCTCAGCGGGCTACCCCAAGGGAACTGGTGCCCTGTCTCAGCCTCTGCTAAGCCAGTCTGGTAAAGTGTCACTGCAAGGCCAGGGCACCATTCCACCTCCCAGTACTGCAACCTCTGGCCCAGTACCTGCATCGTAGTATACACTCATATCCACATCCCAGTCGTCGGCTGTTTGTTCATCAAAGTCTGCAGAGAGAAAAGCATCAAGCAGAGTAAGCCAAAGACTCTCAGTTCTGTCAAGAGTTAAATCAGACTTTCTAGAACTTGGGGCTTTTGATTTTATCTTCAAATCTCTCCTCTGAAGGGGGATCATGCAGAATTTGTAGGAGGGCATTTTCTCTCCACTCCACTGATCCCTCACCCCTAGAAAGGATCGCTGGTCTCTCATACACGACCAACGTAAGCCTCTTCCCTAGCCCTTTAGTTGGGCTCACTGCCAGGGAACCCACCGTGTGGAGCAGAGAGACCTGAGCGAATGCAGCAGGGATCACCCCTGCCCTTGCCCGGGTGCCAGTGTTACCTCCTTCCTCTTCCTGCCAGAATTGGGCGTCAGTGTAGAACACCAGGCCTGAGCCGCCCTTCTCCCACTTGAGCTCGATCTCCTCCTCAAAGAGCCGCTCAGTGGTCCGCTCCTGCCCGGTCACGTCCTCATGCAGCGCTTCGTGCCGCTCCCACTCCTCACCCTGGTCGTCGTCCTGGGAGAAGGTGGGGAGAGGTGACCTGCCTGTCCAGCTTCCTGACCTCAGGCCCACGAGGAGGGCAGCTCAGTGCACAGGAGGTCCCATGGATGGGACCTCAGTTCCTTTCCTCCAAGTTTCTCTGAGAAGCAGCACTTTCTGGCCCCTAAGTCGTGACCAAAACATCTCTCCATGCCCCGTTTCTCAACATACTTGGCCCCTTCCGCCACAAGCCTGACTCACTCTTATCCCTGGCTTTTGGCCATGTTGTTCTCCCTGCCTGAATATCTGCCCTCCTCTCCCACCACCACCTCCTCTTCCCTTGGTTAAATCCTCCTCATTCCTCAAGTTCTACAGCTCACATGAGGTCCCCCACACTGAGGCCCACAGCACTCTCACTGGTCTCTGAATTTCTCACTGCTAATCAATACACCCTGTTTATGCCTTTCTACATTATGTCCCAAAGAAAGAAGGGACAGGAACTAAACCTACCTACTGTGTCAGGCCCTTCACATACCTTAGCTCCTTTAATCACCCCAACAACCCTGTGAGGTTAGTACCATTATTCCCATTCTACAGGTGAGGAAACCTCGATTTAGAGGAGTAAAGTGATTTGCCTAAGAGAGGGGCAGAGCCAGCGTTCAAACCCATACCATACCACATCCCCTTTCCAGATGCTGGTTCTCTCCCTTCAGGGAGCTTGAAGGCTCTCTGAGGGAAGGAAATGAGTCTTAGAATGTCTTTGGAATCCTGTGCTAGCCCCTGTGTTTACAACCGCTTGACTGGACTTGTGGAATGATAGAATGACTCCTGGCTTGAAATCTTGGGGACTCCTGCCCCAGTTAAACTGCAGGAGGTCTCAGGAATCACTGCTACAGAGCAGGTGCTGGAGAAAAGGCAGGACAGTACCGCACACTAAGGATGTGGTCCAGATGTGTTAGCAACTCTGAGCTGGGAACTTCGAAGACACAGGTCAATTACTTCTTACCCAGAGTATGCATTTCAAAAAAAAAGTTTCCCAACAAATCACACCTCTCCTGATTGTACGGATGAACAACCAAGTTTGGAGAAAGAGGTAGAAAAATGTCTATTTCATTGATAAAGTTAGAGTGGAGGCTAGTGTTCAATCCACAGACTCAAGGTCAGAAAACAGAGGCGACTTCTCAACCACATAATGAAAGCACAGAAGTTAGACAAGCAGGGAAGGGGACTGGGTTCACATCCCAGCTGTGCCTCTGCTTCCTTAGGTGATCTTACCTCTTGGTCAGTAGATTTCATCAATGAAAGGGACCCTTACATTTCTTCTGAAGGAATGAAAAGAAGACCCCTTTGAGAATCTTTTGATAAAAGCTCTGGCCCCTCTCCCAAAGACACGTATACCTGCACGTGCAAATGCAGTTTTACGTTCAATGTCAGGGAGTTCAAAGTCTTTGGAAGCCTCCAGAGAACCCCAGGTTTAGAACTCTGGTAATACACAATTGAAGGGTGGTACTGTTAATGCCTTGGCCTCTCTAAGCTGCCAGCAAGGACAAGGTGGCTCTCTGTACTCACGTCATCTGAGTGTGACTCTTCTTCCTCTGGCTCTCCACAGGGGTTGGCTGGTACGTCTGCCAAGCAGGTTCCCTGGGGTATCTCCTCACCTTCGGCTGTGTACACAAGTTCTGTCTGCTCCACAGTCTCTGAGTCCTCATACTTGAAGGGCACATTGCCGTAGCGCCGGGAGGAACCTGTCTTGGGGAACTGGAGATGCAGCTGGGTGATGATCCGAGGGGGTAGACGGCAGGCCCGGATCAACTCCAAAAAGACCCGCAGGGGAGTCCCCACATTCCCACTGGGCATCAGCACCGGTGGGTTCAGCTCTGGCAGTTGCTTCAGGTCGGCCAGTGTGAAGGCTTCACTCTCAGCCTTCCGACTCTGCAGTTCCTTCCGGGTCTTGAAGGGAAAGGAGTCCAAACCTTGGGAAGCAGGGAGAAGAATCGCTCTTGAAACCTAGAAGTCTCCAACACTTGAGCCAGAAACTGTTCAAGGTTTAAATCCTTTAGCCTAATGCTGTTTCTCCCTTTCAAACTTTTCCAGAGTCCCTTCCTCTGTTCCCTGACCAGAACCACCTAGTAATCTCATGCCATTTCTCATCACCTAGGCTAAGCTCACAAGTTTCTTCCAGATCTGGTTCCTGATGACCTTTTTTTTTTTTTTTTTTTTTTTTTTTTTTGCAGTACACGGGCCTCTCACTGTTGTGGCCTCTCCCGTTGAGGAGCACAGGCTCCGAACGCGCAGGCTCAGCGGCCATGGCTCACGGGCCCAGCCGCTCCGCGAAATGTGGGATCTTCCCGGACCGGAGCACGAACCCGCGTCCCCTGCATCGGCAGGCGGACTCTCAACCACTGCGGCACCAGGGAAGCCCCCCCTGATGACCTTTTGATTCTCAACTGCCACCAACCCTCAGCCCCTGCACACGTCATACCATGTGTTCCAATCACATCAAACAGTTTAACATGCCCTGAGAATTTCATGGGCTTTCACATCCCTGTGTCTTTGCAAATGCCGTTTACTTTGAACACCATTCTTTCCCACCAACTCCTGTTTATCTTTCAAGATCCAGATGCAAAGCCACATTTCCTAATCCTTCTAGGAAATGGGTTTCTCCCTCCTCTGTCATCTCACAACAGTTGGTGTTAAAGAGCACAGGCTCTGGAGCAAAATGCCCAGTTAGTATTGTGACTCTGTCACCTTGTAATATAACATAACTTCTGTATTCTTCAGTTTCCTCACTTATAAAATGGGTAACAATAGCTCCTACCTTATAGGATTGTTGTGAGGAGTCAATAAGAAAACGAAAAGACTTCGAATGGTGCCCAGTAAGTGCACAGGAAGTGCTCAGTAAACGTTAACAATTAGAATGGCATCTCTGTGACACTTACCTTTTTACAAATCTGTCTTCCTCTCTGGATTCTAAGCACAGACTGTGTCCAACTGTTCTCTGCATACCAGCTAGAGTCACACTACGTCTAGCAATACAGGCTAGATTTGTTGAATGAATAAATTAGAGGGCCCTGCACTGTGCTCCCTGTTTCCCTATCAAAGTGATTTCCCATGAAAATGGGAGCCGTCCAGAGAAAAGAGTTTGTCTCTTCATTTGCATCTTGTCAACAGAGGACTGGGTGGGGAGCAACAAAGACAATACCTGATTTCCTTTTTCCCCTTCTATGTCAGTGCAAAATCAAAAGGGTCTCGGAATAGACTTAATAAATTGGAAAGATCATCTGAATAGGCCTCTTTGTTTTTTTTTCCCCCCGAGTTTTTCTAACGTGCGAGTTGAGCCTGAAACTTTGTCCAGAAATGATATAAACTCCTAAAGAGCCCTAACGAGAGACCTGACTTATCCTCAACCATCCTCAGGAACGGTGCCTCTGTTCCAGTGCCTCTAGTAGTCCCAGTCTATTATCTCTCCTACTCGTACCTGAGGCCTCAGTAGGTAGCCGAAGTCTGCGGATGAAACAACGACCAGATAACCAAGTCCCCTGAGAATCCAGCCACCGGCGGCCCGAGTACATACGGAGAAACCTCTGGGCTTGAGTTGGCCCCCGTACCGAGACGACGCAGCAGCAGGTGCGGGTCTGGGCGGGAGCAGAGTCCTGAGTGGAGAGAGTGCGGGCATCGTTGAGTGAAGTCTGGGCGAGACCCTGGCGGATAGGAGTTAGGGTAGAGTCGGGAGCAGTCTGGGGAGGGGCCCGCTCAGGCCGATGCCGGTAGTGGAAACAAAGGAAGCCACAGCCGCACTGTTCCCGGAACTGGCTAAAGTAGCTCCGTAGCTGGGCTGAGCGCAACTCCGACGGGATACCGCTCACTATTAAGTAAACTGCCGCCTCTTCCGCCGCGCTGGACGCTGCCATCTTGGGTGTCACATGATCGGCTGGAACCAACACTCGCGAGGATATTGCGAGGGGCGCTGAGGTGCTGCAATAAATACTGCGTAACCGGTGATTAGTTCGCCGGGGTTGAGGACGTGGAACCAAGAGCTGGGAAAGCACGGAAGGAAGTCGCTAGGTCCCTCTCCCACAGACAGAAGCCGGTGGTGATGGGTAAAACTGACCTGAGAATTGGGGTTACGGCTCTCTTTCATAAGACGCTAGTGAGGATCAAATCAGAAGCCTGAGGGAGAGGCAGTGTTTAAGAATTTTAGCTGTTGGATATCTCCCAAACCTAATCGCTATTCTTTATCAGTTTAGAGCCTTTTCAGTCGTAAATCCATTTATGCTATCAAAACATATTGGTGAACTCTCACAAATCAGTAAGAAAAAGATAATCCAATTGAAAAGTGGGCCGAAGACCCTTCACAGAAGAGAAACATATGCAATTAACAATGAAAGATGCTCAGTCTCAATCATCAAGGAAGTGTAATGAGACCCACTTCCTAGCCACCAGGTTGGCAAAAAATGTTAAATTCTCAAATCCTCTTTTAAATCCTGACGATGTAGAGCAACTGGAGCTCCCATACGCTGTTGGAAGTGTAAACTGGTACCACCACTTTGGAAAACAATTTGGCATTACCCTGTAAAAGTGAAACTACACATACCTTTTGACCCAGCCATTCCACTTCTAGTTGCATATTTTAAGGAAATTCTTGCGTATGTTTATCAGGAGATGTACCAACGCTCAAGCCCTGTGGTCCTGAAAAAGTTAAGAAACCCCTCCTACCCTTTTGTGTTCAGGAACCCAAATTACTGCAAAGAGACACCCTTCCTTATATTACTCAGATAAAACTCATGGGTGCCCCCTTGTTTACCTATGGCAAGGCTAGACACAGACTCCAAATTTCAATTCTTTGCCTCATAAACGCTTAGATGAACTGCTTTTCCCCACAGAACAATGAGAACAAAATGCTTGTTTACTAAACTTTGGTTAAGCTTCTCTCCTTCCTCCAGGTCCATGAACTTTGCGCCGTGTCCCCCTCCCCCAGCTTGAGCTGTACACAACCCCTCCTTAACAGCCCCTCCTGAGAATAGGCTGGGTTCAGGGTAAAACCTTCTCTGATCTACTGTGCCATAAGCCATTCCTGGTCATCCCACTTCCTCACACCCAGTTCTTTCTAGCCTTATTTACTCCTCCCTATGAAAGAAAACCTCTTTGCCTAACCCTTGAGACATGTGTAGGTCTTATGGTTAGAGCGTCTCTCTTTGCAATAGCTTTCTTCTCCCTATTTCAGTAGTTCCTTTCCTTCCTTGCAATAATCACTTCAAATAAAGGCCCTCCTTCTTAAGTCCAGATTTGTTATTTGACAGTATGTATGAATATTCATAGCTGCAGTGTTTGTAAGAGCAAAAACTGGTATTTAGTACCAATAATTTCAGGTATATGATACTGAGTGAAAATAAGTCAGAAAACAGAATATTCCACTTGTATAACGTTCAAAAAATACAAATCAACATTTTTTAAGGATACACATATAAGTATGCTTTAAGATCATAAAGGGAGTTCCCTGGTGGCCTAGTGGTTAGGATTCCGGGCTTTCAGTGCCGGGCCTGTTCAATCTTGAGATCCCGCAAGCCACGTGGCGCTGCCAAAAAAAAAAAAAAAAAAAAAAGTCAAGGCTTAGAAATTTGATCCTTAGCTAGCAGTGTGACTTGGGGCAAATTACTTAACTTCTCTGAACCTAAATTTCCTCATCTGTTGGATAGGAATAATAGTCCCTACCCTTAGAGGACTGTGGTGAGAATTTAATGTCATCACGCATATAAAAGTCCTCAGTAAATGCCTAGCGTACAGTAAGCCCTCCTTAGACATTACCTGTTATTTTCTTGAGAATGGGGAGCCACAAATATGAGAGGACTTTTCCTACTTATTTTATTTTATTTATTTATTTATAAATATTTATTTATTTGGCTGCTCCAGGTCTTAGTTGCAGCACGCGGGATCTTCAGTTGCAGCATGTGAACTCTTAGTTGTGGCATGTGGGAATCTTAATTCCCCAGCCAGGGATCGAACCTGCAGTGGAAGCGTGGAGTCTTAGCCACTGGACCACTGGGGAAGTCCCTCCCTACTTATTTTAATTTTTCATCTTTGTACGCCTTTCACATAGTAGGTGCTTAGGGAAAGCTGGTTGGTTGTTGGAGGCCTTGCTGCCTTTGGGAGGGATCAAGAAATGATTAACCCCCAATTCAGGGTAGTCATTACCTTTGGGTGATAGATTTTGAAAGATGTCAAAAGTTGATGAGTAATAGTGACCTGTGAAACAATGATGAGGATTCTTGTACTGCTACTCTTTTTTTTTTTTTTCCTTAAACCTGGGCCCGAGGCAGTGAAAGCACTGGGTCCTAACCACTGAATGCCAGGGAATTCCCAGTACTGTTACTCTTTATATATTACATATATTCTATAAATATTTTATTTTACTCAATATTTTTAAAGTTTTTTAAAAAATTAATTTATTTTTGGCTGTGTTGGGTCTTAGTTGCAGCACGCGGGATCTTTCGTTGTGGTGCGCGGGCTTCTCTCTAGTTGTGGCACGAGGGCTCCAGAGTGCATGGGCTCAGTAGTTACGGCACGTGGCCTTAGTTGCCTCGTGGCATGTGGGATCTTAGTTCCCTGACCAGGGATCAAACCCATGTCCCCTTCATTGGAAGGCAGATTCTTAACCACTGAACCACCAGGGAAGTCCCATATTTTACTCAATATTTTTAAAATCTTAAAAGGGAAAATAATATTTCAAAAAGCAGTAAAGCAAGTAATTACTTTGTGGTGATCACAAATATCCACCTATTCAAGAAATAAAAAACAAAAACAGTTCTAATGAGCATCTGGGTAATTGTGAAAAGGGACAACGTTATGTCTGGATTTTAAAACCTGCCGATGGATGTTTAGATTGGTACACTATTTTATTTTATTTTTTATTTATTATTATTATTTTTTTGCGGTACGCGGGCCTCTCACTGTTGTGGCCTCTCCCGTTGCGGAGCACAGGCTCCGGACACGCAGGCTCAGCGGCCATGGCTCACAAGCACAGCTGCTCCGCAACATGTGGGATCTTCCCGGACCGGGGCACGAACCCGTGTCCGCTGCATCGGCAGGCGGACTCTCAACCACTGCGCCACCAGGGAAGCGTGATACACTATTTTAGAAAACTAGCAAGATCTACTCAAGTTGAGCACACGTTCTATGACTCGGTAATTCCGATTCTTGTCATATAGCACCAGTTCTGCAAACATCCGTGCACCAAAAAATGTGTGCAAGAATAATGCTGGCATTATTATTTGATGAACCAAATGTTCCTCAGCAGTATAATGGATAAATAAATTGTAGTGTAATGGGATACTTTACAACAATGAAAGTGAATGGGTTACTGCTACACAGAGCATAGATTATATCTGGATCTCAGATACAATATCAAGTAAAAGAAGACAAACACAAAAGAGTACATGCTATACAATTCCATTTATATAAAGTTTGAGACAAGCACTCTCATTTATCATGTTGGAAATCAGGGGTTAGTAATACCCTTTGGGCAGGAGGGAGTGGTAATGATGGGGAGGGTTTCTGGAGTGTTGCTAATGCTCTATTTCTTGAGCTGGGTGGTGGTTACAGGGTTGTATTCATGTTGTGATAATTCACCAAGCTATACAGGTCTGATTTGCCTACTTTTATGTTTATTATACAGAAAAGGTTTAGTTAAAGCTATCTTTTTAAAAATCTGAAAATTGAAAAGTAAGTGTTACGTAGCAAATGATGTGAACTGAAATAAAAATGGTGTGCTCTGGAAAAGCAGTTAGATGACCCAAGAAGTTACGCACTTATGACTACACACAATTGCCATTTGTGGGATGAAATTTCCAAGACTCACAGGATGCTCAGTGTGTAGTAGATTATCAGTAAATCATCATTGATGGAATGAATATTCCTGGCACTAACATGGGGATGTGCTGCTGAGTGTGGCTGGGGACTCTCTCCAGGGAAAGTGGGCCACTTCCTTGGGGGAACAAACAGGCCAGATTTCTCATCAAAAACTTAAACCCAAAGGTAACCAAGACTTCATTAAAAAATTTTTTTTGTGTGTTGTATATTTTATTTATCATTATTATTTTTGGCTGTGTTGGGTCTTGGTTGCTGCACGGGGGTTTTCTCTAGTTGTGGTGAGTGGGGGCTACTCTGCGTTGTGGTGCACCAGCTTTTGATTGTGGTGGCTTCTCTTGTTGCAGAGCATGGGCTCTAGGCGCGCGGGCTTCAGTAGTTGCAGCACGGAGGCTCCGTAGTCGCGGCACACGGGCTTAGTTGCTCCGAGGCATGTGGGATCTTCCCAGACCAGGGGTCGAACCCCTGTCCCCTGCATTGGCAGGTGGTTTCTTTTTTCTTTTCTTTTTTTTTTTTTTTTTTTTTTTGCGGTATACGGGCCTCTCACTGTTGTGGCCTCTCCCATTGTGGAGCACAGGCTCCGGACGTGCAGGCTCAGTGGGCATGGCTCACGGGCCTAGCTGCTCTGGGGCATGTGGGATCTTCCTGGACCAGGGCATGAACCCGTGTCCCCTGCATTGGCAGGCAGACTCTCAACCACTGTGCCACCAGGGAAGCCCGGCAGGTGGATTCTTAACTGCTGCGCCACCAGGGAAGTCCCAAGACTACATTTTCACTCTCATTCTACCTTACAGTGAGGTGGGGAGAAGGAGTCTAGATGCTGTTATTTATTCTCCACTTGATCATCTCTGACCGTTAAAGACTCAAGATAGCGTAGCATTTAAGAGCATAGGCCCTAAATCCAGACCAGCTGAGTCCAAATCCTGACTCTACTACTATTAACTGTGTAACATTGAGCAAGTTACCTAATTTGGTGCCTCGGTTTCTCCATCTGTGAAATGGAGATAATGATAGTACTTCCAGCATAGAGTTGTAAGAATTAAATAACATAATCCATATAACGTGTTTAGAGCATAGCTCTCCATAATTGTTAGCTGGTTATTGTTTAGTAACTACCCAGAATGACCCGCCAGAAATGGATGGTCCCCTTTGTTAACCCTGATTCCCCGAGACCTTAACCTTGTTGCCTCCACCAGTTTCACTGGGATTGCCTCTCTCTGCTGCCCTGTTCTGTGACATGGCCCCTGTTCAACTCTCCAGGACCCTCTCTTGCTCTTAGGTCTCCTGGGACCCAGTTGCCCCAGACCACTGGCAGTTAGCAAAACACCCTTGAACTCTGACACCTCTGTGCCTTTGCACCTATCGTTCCCTCTTGCCTGGCAACTCCCTATTCAATCTTTTTAGCTCACAGCAGCTACCACTTGGCTGAAGCATTTTTCCCATCTCCAGGCAGATTTAATTACTACCTCTCCTGAGCCCCTGCTGCCTGTTGGATGTCCCTCTATCACAGTTCAGATCACTCCATGTTACAGTTACTTGTGTGTCTCTCTCTGCCATAGACAGGATGTTCAATGAAGGCAGGGACTGTATCTTATTTATTCTGTGCTCCTCAGCATCTAGCACAGGATCTGGTACAAGTGGACATCAAGAAAGATGTTGAAAATGGCGTGAATGGATGGATGGATAGTGGGTGTTGGCTTTTTGCTGGCATCATAAATTCTAGGTTACGTGACTGTACCAAGGGCAGGGTGTGTCAGCACAGGGCACAGCACCCGTCAACAGCAGTCAATGATTTGGCTAATGAAGGTAGAAATAATGATGATAATAAAATGGTACCTGAGGCTGACCCAGAGCCACAGCCACTCTCCTGCTTCCTAGTGTGTCAGCCCTGGCTGGGCCTGAGGACAAGGATCAGGCTGAGAGACAGTCAGTAAACAGTGGCTGAGCTGGCTCCAGACAACCTGATCTTGGCCATGACTCACTCCAGGCTGTGCTGGCCAGACCCCGGCCTCCACAGTCACACAAGCCTGAGTTCAAATCCCAGCACAGATGGTGATCAGTCCAAACCTTGAATAATTTACATACCCTGTCTAAGCCTGTTTCTTCCTCTACCCTCTCTGGTTGATGTGACACAGTTCCCACTGTTAAGATACTGATAGTGAAGACAGCCTCCCACCTTTGGAAACCCTGCAGTCTCATGGAGAAAGCATTATTGCCCTTATTAAATTGTATTATAAGAGGGGTTTCCCTGGTGGTGCAGTGGTTGAGAATCTGCCTGCCATTGCAGGGGACACGGGTTTGAGCCCTGGTCTGGGAAGGTCCCACATGCCGCGGAGCAACTAGGCCCGTGAGCCACAACTACTGAGCCTGCGCATCTGGAGCCTGTGCTCCGCAACAAGAGAGGCCGCGACAGTGAGAGGCCCGCTCACCGCGGTGAAGAGTGGCCCCTGCTCGCCAAAACTAGAGAAAGCCCTCACACAGAAACAAAGACCTAACACAGCCAAATAAATAACTAAAATAAATTTATTTAAAAATATTGTATTATAGGGACTTCCCTGGTGGTCCAGTGGTTAAGACTCCACACTCCCAATGCAGGGGGCCTGGTTTCGATCCCTGGTCAGGAAACTAGATCCCACATGCCGCAATGAAGGGCCCGCATGCGGCAACAAAGATCCCTTGTGCCGCAACTAAGACCAGTGCAGCCAAATAAATAAATAAAAATATTTTTAAAAACTGTATTATAATTTTCTCTTTAGTTTTGCTAACTTTGTCTTTATGTTCCTCTAGAAGGCTTGGGTAGGGCACAGGGTGTGACTCAAAAGATACAGACAAGAAATAGAAGTGTAGCTCCCCAATCATGTGGAGGGGTAGGGAAGAAATTTGCAAAGGAACAAGGTAGGCTAATAGGGAAGCTGTTTGGATGATGGAAACATTAGGTAAATTGAGGGAAAAGGCTGGGGTGGAGAGTGGAGAGGAATGCTTTATAATGCCTGCTCAGGTTTAGGGAGGGCAGGTGAGAGACAGGAAGACTCAGTCTGAGGTTCAGAGAGGAGCAACAGTAAACTAACGGGGGCAGTTGGTGAAGGGACATAAAAGATAGAATGACCCCAAATCCCTGAATCTGCAGGATTTGGCTCCTGTGGGGAGATGAGTCATCTGCTCTTGAAAGCGTTGCGTTGACTCATGCGTCTGCAAGGTGAGATGGGCCCAAGGGGTGGGAGGGGCAGGGCAGGGACAGGTGTCAGGGACTGAGGTCTGGGTCTGGGCTTCTGGTGGAGGGTGAAAGGGTAGAGGGGTGCAGGGTTTGTTCCTGGGCTCTAGAGGACATCTCTATTTGGGGATATGATTAGGTCCTGGCTGGGGGGTGTCGCTGAGCAGGACATGGCCTTTCTGAGAGGAGGGTGGATATTGGGGTCGCCATGGGAAAAGGGAGTGATTGAGGCCCTAAATGCTGGACAGAGCAGTTTGGCCTGTAGTTGCAGCCTCTGGGTAGAACCTGAAGTGTACGGACTCAGGTCTCCCTACGCTGGGGGCCACTTTTTCTTTTACTGTGACATACAGAAGGTGGAGAGCATGCTCTGGTGTGTCCCACCCATGGGTGGAGGGGTGTAGGTGTGAACGTCTGGCTTGGGGGCACATCTCCTCTCTGTGAATGTGTTTGCCGTATGTTGCTGGGTGAGTGTATCTGGGCTGTGCATTCCTGTGCTGTGTGTGGGCCGATGGAGGGTCTGTTTTGTGGGTCTATGTAAGCGTGTCTGAGTTGTTCAACTTAGTGTGTCTGTGAGAGAGAGTTGTAGGTCTGAGTTGTGTGAGTGTCTTCGTTGTGGGGTCTGAGCTGTGCCATTCTGTCTCATTCTGGGTGTCTGAGTGGTGAGTGGGTGATTGGGTAAGGGACAGGGGTGCCCTTGCTGCTGGCACTGGGTGCCCATAATGGGTACATGGCCGGTTCCGTTGTGGTGCCTTTCTTTGTGGCCTTAGGGAAAGGTCTGAGTGATGATGACTCCTAGACTGCTGTCCCTGAGTGAATGACCTCTAATTTGAGTAATAATTAACTTGGACCCCCGTGAGAAGAACCCAAACTGTGGTGGTGAGGGGGGTGGGGCCTGGTTGGGACAGGCCTCATTGCTGGAGAAAGGAGGAGACCTGAAAGGGGGTCCTATAGGCATGTGTGTTGTTATCATTCCCTCCTGCCCACCCTGCAGGTCAGTGACCTTGACCTGAGTGATATTCAAAATATTTAACAAACAGTGAGGCACAGACATTGACTAATCAGAATAGACACAAGCCATGCACTGAATGGAGCAGCCCCGGAAGCCGTGGCTATGCCAAGCGTTGCCCTCTAGCTGCTGGACATGGGGATGGATTCCAGGAGAAGGGCCGGCACAGAGGAGCAGTGGAAGGAAATGCAGGGGAACTCCAGGCAGTGGCTATGAGCCAATGGTCATGGAAGTGTGTTTCAGACTTTAACAGCTGGTGTGGCAACTAAGCCTCGGTCTGTTCTGGTTTCCAAGCAGCCGCCAGGCCAGCCCTAATTGCCCTTGCCTCCTCCCATTGGGAGAACTGTGGACTAGACTCCTCTGTCCGCTGAAGGAATGGGGGGAAGTGAATGACCCCAAACTGCAGAAATTCCTGTAACCTGTCTGTTTCAGTTTGGAAATGGGCTGCTTCATTTTCCTTATTGGCTGTAATTGGCATTTCTCACTGAGGTGAGAGGGAGGACGGGGCAGGAGCTGAGGGAGGGGTCAGCAGGGGATTTGAAGACAAGGAGAGACACTCCCTACCCCCTAAGATAAAGGCAAGGACATGAGAGGGTCCTGAACTGACACTGCCCCCTGAATTCAGACCCACGTGAAATAAATCTCACCCCCAGAAATGAAATCATCATCCCACTCTGAAAAATTAAAATTCCAGTTTCCTGAGGTCTGGTTTCTGTGCCACTTATAGTTCCTTCATCTTGGTCTCCCTCTGACAGGGGCAGGGTGGCTCTGGAGGTGAACGGGTCCCTTCCACATGTACAAACTACAGTGTCAGGCTCCAAGTGTATCACACCTTTTATTACAAAACCCAATAACTTAAGTCAGTTCTGTACAAAGTCAATAGGACTCCTGGCCCAATGAGCAGTCGAAACTTCCAACCCCATCCCAGGAGGGGATAGGAGTCTTGGCCCAGAGGCTCTGGGACCACCAAGGGCTGGCCAGACAGCTGGAGCACTGTGTCCAAACCAAGGAAGGCCAAGAAGGGGTGGGGCTGAGTGAGGGCCCCATAGCCCACCTGGCTGGGCCGGGACCAACTGCTCATGGGAAGCCTCTGGGAGCACTGGGTCACCCAGGGAGCAACCAGGCTGAATCAGTGCTGCCAGCCTCCACCCAGTCTCTGCCTGAGCTGGAGCAGGTCACCTCAGCAAAAGCATGTCTTCGAGGAGGCCAGCGATGTCAACGTCTCCAATGACAGGGTGAAAGAACAGGTCTCCAAGCAGGCTGGGTGGAACGGACTTGAGGGTGGAGGCCGTGAGGAGGACACGAGCCAGGCGGCTTTGGCCTGCTGGGCACCAGGGCTCCAGGACCTCCCACAGGGCCTGGTGTGCCTCCTGCTGCAGGTGCCCGATGTGGGAGGAGGCGTGGAGGCCTGGCACGTCTGCGGGCAGAGAAGGCACAGATGGCTGGTGAGTAGCCTACTCTGACACCACGGGGCAAGACTGGCCCAAGACCAGAGGCCACCGGCTTGGCCTTTGAGGCCCCATTACTACCTCCTTCATTTATTTATTTATCACTTCATTTATCCATCCTTTATGGAGAGGCAGTATAGAGCAATGGTTAAGACCCAGGCTGCCTGGGTTTGAATCCCACACTGTCACTTATTAACTGTGTGACCTTGGACAAAGTTACTCAATCTCTGTGCCTCAGTTTCCTTATTGGTAAAATCGGGATAAATAATAGTACCTATCTCCTAGGCTTGTTCTGAGGTTTAAATGAGCTAGTATATGTAAAAGCCTTAGAACTTGACCTAACATATGGTAAGTGTAATATGAGTATTCGCTATGATTATAATGAATTATAATAATGCATTCTATGAGGGCCTTTGGTGAGGAATTCTCATCTAGATGCTCTCCAGATTACAAAGAACACTTCCTCTATCCGTTGCTCTCCCGGCTGAAGTTTATGGGGACTCCTCCCTCTCCTCCCCCACACCCCTTCCTCTTTTTTTTTTTTTTTTTTTGTGGTACGCGGGCCTCTCACTGCTGTGGCCTCTCCCGTTGCGGAGCACAGGCTCTGGACGCGCAGGCTCAGCGGCCATGGCTCACGGGCCCAGCCACTCCGCGGCATGTGGGATCCTCCCGGACCGGGGCACGAACCCGTGTCCACTGCATCGGCAGGCGGACTCTCAACCACTGCGCCACCAGGGAAGCCCCCCCCCTTCATCTTTATTCCTCTTCTCTATGTGGTCTTTCTGAACCCACAGAGTTTCACCTTCAGAACTTCCCCATGCAGTCCGCTCGTGAAGGCGTGACTGAGGCACAGCTGTGTCTGCCCACCCTCCCCTTCCCAATTCCCACCTTCCCTGAGGGTCAGGGCAATTTCTTAGGCAGAGTGGCAAGGACTAGATACTGATATGAATAGACCTGAGTCCCCATTCTTGCTCTGCCCCTACCTGGCTGTGTGGCTTTCACCAAGTCAATTAGCCTCTCTGAGCCTCTTTTGTGAGATGACTATTTGGTGATAATCAGGACCCAAAGTGATCACAGATGTCAAGCCCTTAGAAGGCGCTGTCCCTGGCTGGTCCCTGCCCCCCTCCAGCCTTGGCCCATCCAGGAATGTCTGGGAGCTCACCAGGGTTGAAGAGGATGGTCCCTTTCAGGTAGGCATATTCCTTGGGGCCCAGCTCCAGACTCCAGAAGGACTCCAGGCAGCACTGAAGCCACTGCACCGCAGCCAGTGAGGGCTGGGGCCGATCCGGCACCTGGCCATTGCCTGCACCGCTGGTGGGCTCCTCCAGCAGGATCTTCTTGAGTATGCTGGGAACTGGGAGCTCAGCCACCTCGAAGGTCACAGTGTCTTGGGCCAACCCAAGCAGGAAGAGGGGGCCCCAGCAGCACCGCAGCAGCTTTCGCCGATCCTGGGGGGGCAGCTGGCAGAAGGATGGCAGGTTCCTGAGGAAGGCCAACGTCTTGGCCAGAACATCCAAGGCCTCCCGGCAGGTGCGATGGGGAGTACACAGCCGGACGGGCCGGTGCTGCCTGCACAGGCAGCGGCCACGGGCTGGGGGCACAGAGGGCCAGTCCCTGACGCTGGGGCTCAGAAGTGCATACAGAATGGTTGGGCGGCCTGCAGCACCCTGGCATGGGCAGGTCCCTGGCTGGCTGGAGCTCATGGTTGAGGATCTGTTCCTCCTTCCTCCAGGCTCTCCCGCTCTCTGCTTTGTGCTGTGGGTGCTATTTATATCCCCAAATGGGGGAGGGAGGGGGGAACCGCCCAACAACCTTGACTCCAGAAGTCATGTTCATTGAAAAAAAAAAAAGAAACTCACACTGACCCTGGCAGGACCGGTGGGGAAGTGGCGGGGGAGGGAGGCTTGGAAGCTCCACGTGGCCCTGATATCACTTCAGTCAATGAAGCAGCGGGTGCAGGGCACAGGGTCACTTGCCTGCTGGCCCTGCTGCCCCTTATCAGATGATTCAAGTGGATAAACAGGGTCATTAACCCAGGCTGTACCAGGGCACCAAGGCCTCAGGTGCACAATCAGCAGGTGGCCATGGCAGGTGTCCCTATTGGTGCCTGCAGGACTCTCGCTCAGCTAGGAAGCCAGCCCCAGAGCCGGACAAGCCTTGAACACAAGGCCCAGCCTGGAAGCACCTTATCACTCACTTGTTTGCCTAACCTTGGGGCCCTACTCCTGTTGGTGAGGAACAGGCTGCAGGGAAGGAAGCCAGGATCCTGGGGGGCTGGGAGGACTTTGCCCACTGTGCAGTCTAGGAGGCTGCCTTCCTCTGACTCCAGTTCTGGGGGGCCCTGCACGAATAAGGTCCTTAAGAGCTCTTTCTCCCCAGCCTGGACTCCTGGAGCTCCTGAGGGGCCATATCTGCTGAGAAACCCTTGCAGAATTACAATGAAATACTGCTGTTTACTGAGCGCCTACTATGTGCCAGGCACTTCCCACTCTAATATTCAGAGCTTCCTTATGAGGCACAATTCTTACTTTTTGAAACTCAAAGAGGTAAAGTGACTTGCCCAAGTTCACACCACTAAGAAGAGACAGAGCCCACATCAGTCTGACTCCAAAGTCCTTGCTTTTTCCCTTGGACCCACTGCCCCAGTTGTGCAGCCAGAGCTGGTGACTACCTGGGCCCCCGCCTTGCTGCTGCTTCCTGATCTGCGGATGTTGCCCACTTATGATCTGGGAAGAAATGTTGCTCTGCCACCAGCTATATGGCTCCACTGTCCCAGGCATCTGTCTCAGATGCTGGGGCATGGGTTGTCAGAGCTGGTGGGAAGGTCCTTGGCTGCGTTATGTCTGTAGACCTCGGCAAGCCCAGCCTGGCAAGCCTTCTGCTAACACGCTATTGGGCAGCCATCGCCATCCCTGGCCTCTACTCCTGGCTCTATCACTTTTCAGTTATGTGGCTGTGGGCTGAACCCCAAATCTCTGTGGGCCTCAGAAGCTCCATCTGGGGCAACGCCTGCTTGCAGGGGTGCTTTGAGGACAAAGTGAGATCTTACGTGTTGAATTCCAAGCAGTTTCTGGCATACAGTAGGAGGACTTTGCTCCTCCTTCCCTCTGACTAAGGAACTAAGGCAAACAGGCCCCAGCAGACAGGCACGCATCTTTCATGCAATTACAATTGCATAATAATCTTCATTCTTACGTTTATAAAGTTCCTTTAATGCCCTTTTATCTTACTGGGTCTTCACAACATCCTGTGGAAGGAGAGTCTACAGTCAGACTGGCTGGGTCCAAATTCTTCTTCATCACTTAACTGAGAGACCTTGGGCAAGTCACTTTATATTTCTGTGCCTCAGTTTTCTCATCTTTAAAAGGGTAGTAAGAAAGCCCACTCATGAATATTGGTTTTACAGGGCATGAAGCTGATACAATTTTGTAGGGCTTTCATTAAGAATAGAAAATCAGGTGTGAAAGTGAACATTTAATAAATTATAAAACAAATCAGTACGAAGTACAAACATCACAAACCCAGGAGAATAACAAAGTACTTTTACTGATCAATTGCCTGACAATATTTGCCTACATATTTTAGCTGCACACTCTTTGCTCGCCTCTTCACATGTTAATGATATTTATTTTGAAACTGACACAAACACTGAAAGGTTGCATGTACAGTACAGGGAACTTTCTTTTTTACCTTGAACGCTTTGGAAGTAAATTGCCAACCTGAGCCCCCATCACCCCCAAATACTTCAGTGTGTAATTCCTACAAACAAGGACATTTTCCTACATAACCACAACATAATCATCATCAGGAAATTAACATTGAATAAAACCAGGAAGTTAACATCTAATCTCATTGAACATCAGGAAATTAATATCTAATCTCTAGTTTTCGCCTTTAAGTTTCACATAATGCTCCAGTGAAATCATTATAGTAAAAGGGCTCAGTCCAGAATCGCACATTGCATTTCTCTGCCATGTCACTCTAGCCCCTACTGGTCAGGAAAACTATCCTTAGCCTGTCCTTGCCTTTCACGACCTTGACACTTTTGAAGAGTTGTTATTTTGTCTCATGGCTTTCAATTGGGGTTTGTCTGTGGCTTTCTTGTGATTAGACTCGGGTTATGTATCTTTAGTAGGACTGTCCCTGGAAGTGATGTTGTGTTCTTGATACACCCTGATATATCAGGGAGGACACATTTCCATTTGTCCCAGGGTTCACTTTGTCACTTGATTAAGGGGATTTCTGTCAGACTCTTCTGTATACCGGTTACTCTTTCCCCCTTTTTAATGAATCAGTATTTCTTTCTTTTTTTAAATATTTATTTATTTATTTATTTGGCTGCACTGGGTCTTAGTTGTGGTACGCGGGATCTTTGTTGCCGCTCATGCGGGATCTTCCTTGTGACATGCAGGATCTTTAGTTGCAGCATGTGGGATCTAGTTCCCTGATCAGGGATCGAACCTGGGCCCCCTGCATTGGGAGTGAGGAATCTTAGCCACTGGACCACCAGGGAAGTCCCTGAATCAATATTTCTTGAGGAGGTACTTTGAAACTATGTAAACATTCCTCCTCATACATTGAATGTACTTGTGTGTGTTTGTATTTAACTATGAATTCATGGCCTCCTATTTTATTCAGTGGCTTGTAGTTGTTACTATCGTTATTTATTTTGATGCTCAGATTGTCACAGACTTGGCCAATGGGAATCCCTTCAAGCTGGAGTCTATGTCCTTTTGACATGCCCCCACTACTCTTTGAACATCCTTTGTTTCCTGGTATATGAAGATATCACTTTTCCAGCCCCTGGAATCAACTAGTACTACACGTAGCTCTGATTTAATCTTTTAGTGGAGAATAGTATTTAAAAACCATGATCTGGGGGCTTCCCTGGTGGCGCAGTGGTTGAGAGTCCGCCTGCCGATGCAGGGGACACGGGTTCGTGTCCTGGTCCGGGATGATCCCACGTGCCGCGGAGCGGCTAGGCCCGTGAGCCATGGCCGCTTAGCCTGAACGTCCGGAGCCTGTGCTCCGCAACGGGAGAGGCCACAACAGTGAGAGGCCCGCGTACCGCAAAAACAAACAAACAAACCGTGATCTGGGTACCAGAATCATATTTAGAAATGAAGATCTATTAATCGCTATTAGGGTGCCACTGCTTCCCAGCCCTCCCAGAGTTAGGGAATGTACACACACACACACACACACACACACACACATTTATACCTATGTTTATTTATATGTACTGAAAAACATGAGTTCATACTATTACCTGTAATTTTAATACACTATAATGGGATTCATTCTAGTTTTCGCCCTTTCTATATTATACCTCTGTTCTCTGACGTTGAGAAATCTGGTTTTCATTATTTTTTATAAATTTATTTATTTATTTATTTTTGCTGTGTTGGGTCTTCATTTCTGTGCGAGGGCTTTCTCTAGTTGCAGCGAGCAGGGGCCACTCTTCATTGCGGTGTGCGGGCCTCTCACTGTCGCGGCCTCTCTTGTTGCCGAGCACAGGCTCCAGACACGCAGGCTCAGTAGCTGTGGCTCACGGGCCCAGCTGCTCCGTGGCATGTGGGATCTTCCCAGACCAGGGCTCGAACCCGTGTCTCCTGCATTGGTGGGCAGATTCTCAACCACTGCGCCACCAGGGAAGCCCTGGTTTTCATTATTTTTAACTTACTTACTCGTTGGATCAAGCCTCCATTTGTAACCAATCTGCCATCTCCGCCACAACCCTCTCTGATGTAAGATGCCTTCCTCTCCCAACTTGGGCTCTGATACCTCGGGTCAGGTTGCCCCTCCCACTCATGGACTTCTTCTTCACCCTGCTGGGCCTGTCTCTCTACGCCAGGTCGCTGCTCTTTGAGGACACCCTCCTGCCCCTGCTGAGGCCACTGTGGTGCCATCTTTCACTGGTGTGTGCTTTTACCTTGTTCCTTTCTACCCAATAGTTTTAGGATGGACGTTTTCAGGAAGAGAAAGGAAGAGAAGGAGGTAGAGCTGTCAATGATTTTTAAAAATAAATTTCTACAGTGGGAATAGAGAGATGATTCTGTCTTTCCTCTTGCAAGGTTAATTTTTTTTAAGTTTTATTCTTGATAGTAAGGAGATGTAAAACATGCCCCTTCACACATAGATGTATTGGGTTGGCCAAAAAGTTCATCTGGGTTTTTCCGTAACATCTTATAGAAAAACCCAAATGAACTTTTTGGCCAACCCAGTATTTGCTACCTTTAGTACTGCTTGTAGGTTTGTAATCAGAATTTTTATAAATTCTACATTGTGTAATGCCTATTGGAAAAGAAAAACATGCATGGAACATTTATGATTGCATATACTGCCTATTCCTTATAGGAGGGAACTTCCTTTTTGAGTTGGTGTCAATATGAAATGACAACTTAGTGATGAATGATTGAAAGAATTTTGCACAGATTTGCTTCTTCTTTTTTTTTGGTGGTATGTGGGCCTCTCACTGCTGTGGCCTCTCCCGTTGCGGAGAACAGGCTCCGGACACGCAGGCTCAGCGGCCATGGCCCACGGGCCCAGCCGCTCCACGGCATGTGGGATCCTCCCGGACCGGGGCATGAATCCGTGTCCCCTGCATCGGCAGGCGGACTCTCAACCGCTGCGCCACCAGGGAAGCCCCCAAATTTTGCACAGATTTGCTTCTTGCTCCATTCAAATCTTTGTTTCTCCTCCACCACCCGCATACTTCCAGGTGTCTTGGGAATAATTCATGTTGGGAAGAAGGATAGAGTGGGAAAAAACAGTGATCTTGACTAGTTGTACTTTAAATTTTTTATTTTTTGGAAATTAAAAAGAAAAAAATATACACGTATTTGACCCTAAGAAGACATTGCTGGGACCTAAGAAGACATTGCTGCCTTGGAAGAGCCGATGCAAATGCAAGGTTCTGGAATTTGAGCTTCATTAGTTTCACAGCAAACCTGCTTCTAATAATGCGTTTCTTAGGTGTTGTGAGAACACAGAGTGCCTGGCACAGCAAGTGCTCTGGAAAAGAGGACAGTTGTTATTGTTATTGTTGTTGCTTTCACCCTTGTTTTCTAGAGGAAGAGTTTGAGGAAGAAGTTGAGGAAGAGGAGACCCAGAGGAGGGAGGAGAACCCTCACTGGGGGTCATGGAAAAGCTGGTCTGGAAGTTGGGCCCCCGGGTTTCAAGTCTTGCATGTTTTTGCACTATGAGGAACTGTGTTTTCTGAGCCCTGTGTGTGGCCTGAAGGCCAGGGTCAGCCCTGGAGGCCCTGGAGGGTGAGGAAAGACCTCAGCTGGGATCTCCACAGCCTGGAGCCTGACTGGGGCCATTCACTCAGAGGGGTAGGAGGCCTCTTGGGGGAAGATGGTCCATCAGCTGCCCTCTATCTGAAGGGAGAGACACAGGTCAACCCTCAGGAGTCCCCAGTCTCAAGAGGAAGACACAGCTCTAGGAACCCCAGACCTAATTGGGGTGACACAGGCCAGGCCCCAGAGACCCTAGTCTGATAGAGGAGATAAGCCTGGCTCTTGGGGGCCTTCAGTGTGATGGGGAGACACAGGCCAGCCCTGAGGAGGCCCCATTCTGAGGAGGGAGAGACAGCCCTGCTCCCAGTAGCTCTAACAGGGGAGCCAGGGTGCCTGTGTCGGTGGGGGGCGGGAACCCTACAGTGGAGCCATGGGGCTGAGTAGCTTGAATTTGGAAGGCTTTCTGGAGGAAAAGGTCATGACAACACTCTCTCATCTGTACAGCACTCTATGGTTTACAAAGTGCTTTCCCAATAATTATCTCATTTAATCGTCATGTGACAATGGGACGAAGGTGTTACTATTCAAACAGGGACAACAACCATCATCATTCTAAACAGTGACACTTAACTGAGCACCTACTGCTCAGTGTCAGGCATTGGGCTGGGCATCATCTGTAAATTAAAGGGCGCCCCACAAGGCAATGTGGATGAAAGTGCTTTGCAATCCTATGACCACAGTGCACACGTATGCTCTTGTTCTGTACAGAGGCCTGACTACTTGAGGATGCAGCTGGGAGACCCTGGGCAGCAGAGGGCCTGGGTTAAGGACTGGAACTGGGAGGCAGAGTCAGGACTAGATGCCTTTCCATACTCTGAACATGTCATGCAATTTTGTGCCTGCAAGCTGTTTGCTGTGCCTGGGATGTCTTTCTGTTACCCTGTCTGTTTGCTAAGTTCCTGGTCACCCTTTATGGTCTAGCACAGGCTTCACAGTTTTTCCCTCTCCACCTCTTTGGCAGAACAATTTGCTTGCTCCCTGAGTTCCCAGATCATCAGGTTCACCCCCCCAGTAGAGCACTTAGCACATGGTGGTGTAATCATGCACTTACCTGCTGTTGATGGGGTTCAAATGTAGATGGGGTCAGACTAGGGGAGGCTGACTTATGACCAAGAGGCCTTCCTGGGCAACGTTTATTATTTCAGTGAATTTACCAGGCCTCAAGATCAGGCCTAGGTCACTCAGCAGGGAGTCACATCAAACAAGCACCTGGATCTGATTTATAAAATCAGAATGCCAATTCAGGGAGGCAGAACTCTGAGATAAGAAGTGGGTAAGTGTGTGGGCTCTGGAGTCAGGCTGCGTGGGTTTGAATCCTGGCTCTATCCTTTCAGCTGTGTGGCCTTGGGCACATGACTTCATTTCTCTGGCCCTGTTTTCTCCTCCCCCAAATGCGGATAACAACATAGGGGCATTATGTTAAGTCAAATAATGTTTATAAAGTGTTTGGTATGGTACTGGGCACTTAAATTTTACCAATTTGTAAAATAAATTTTACCAATATTTATTGAAAAGTTATATAACGAGAGTCAACAGTATCAGGCACAGACCATTTATTCATTCCCCAAATATTTATTGAGGTTCTACATTTGAGGCTCTGAGCTGAATGCTCGGATGAATCAGACCGTTCCTATCTTTCTTGAAGTTTATATTCCAGGGAAAGGGGATGGATATAGAACCAAAATTTCTTTCTTTCTTTTAAAAAATATTTATTTATTTATTTGTTTGTTTGTTTGGCTGCGCCGGGTCTTAGTTGCAGCATGTGAACTCTTAGTTGTGGCATGCATGTAGGATCTAGTTCCCTAACCAGGGATCGAACCTGGGCCCCCTGCATTGGGAGCATGGAGTCTTAGCCGTTGGACCACCAGGGAAGTCCCTAGAACCAAAATTTCTTAACTGTATATTTCAATTGTGGTAAGTAATTACACAGGATAAGCACAAGGTACTTTGAAAGCAAAAATGGTGGAGATGGAGACTTAATCTCTATATCAAGGTCAGTAAAGACCTCACGGAGGAAGTGGCATTTGGGTTGAGACTTGATGGGTGAAAAGGAGTTGCTGGTAAAGGCCTAGGAACTAGGACAGGGCATTTGAGGAAGTGAAAGCAGCCAGTGAGGAGGGAGCCTGGTGTGTGAAGGGGAGTGTGGGACAAGATGAGACTGGAGAAGTGGGCAGGGCCCTGATGTTGTTGCTCCTCGGAGGCCATGGTTGGGAGCTTGGAATTTATCCTGAATGCAATGGCAATAGGGCTAATTTTAAGCAAGGGAATAACAAGACCTGGCTTATCCTTAAGAGCAATTGCTCTGGCTGCTGGGTGGAGGATGGACTATAAAGTGACAAGAAAGGAGGTAAGGAGACCAGAGAGGAAGCTGTCGGAGTAGATGCCAAGCAAGAGATGATGCTGGTTTAGACTGGAGTAGTAACAGCATCTTGCTTCACACAGCAAGGTGAGGAGACAGAATCAAGATATATTTTGGAGGGAGAGCTAACAGGACTTACTAATGGATTAGATGAGGTCAGATGTTGGCTCGTCCAAATGCGTAGATGAGTGGAGGTTTGGGCTTTTGCAAATTGGTCCTTGAAGGGGCCATTTAGCTCAGTGGGGAAGACTTTGGGAGGAATTTGTGTGTGTGTGGGAGCATCAGTGTTGGCCATGTTGGTTTTTAAAAATAAAAATAATTCTTGAATATAATAGAATATCTATTAAGAGTTCAAATTTCAGATTGTCTCATAAAGTTATACATTTTTTATTGTGTTAAAATATACGTAACATTATACTTACCACTTTAACCATTTTTAGGTCTATAGTTCAGTGGCATTAAGTACATTTACATTGTTGTGCAACCGTCACCACCATCCATCACCAGCCATGTGAGTTTTGAGATATCTGTTAATCGACCCAAGTGGGGCTCTCCAGGAGCTCAGGAGAGATCTGGGCCAGAGGCATCATGCGATCACCTACAATGCCGAGGGCAACTAAGCCTGCGTGCCACAACTACTGAGCACACATGCCACAACTAGAGAGAAGCCTGCGCACCACAAAGAAGAGCCTGCGTGCCACAATGAAAGATCCTGCATGCCTCAACAAAGATCCCGTGTACTAAGGGATCTTAGCACTAAGACCCAATGCAGCCAAATTATAAAAAAAAAAAAGAGAGATCACCTACAGAGAAAGTATAGATAGAGGAAAAGAGGAGGGGATAAAGGACAGAGCCCCCAACAGTTATAAATCTGAGTAAGTCAGGACACTGTGAAAGACTGTTAGTGAGGTGGGAAGAAAACCAGGTAAGTGTGGTGACATGGCGGCTCTATGAGTGTGCTAGGGCTGCCATAACAAACTATTACAGACTGAGTGATAAACAACAGAAATTTATTTTCTTACAGTTCTCAGGGCTGGAAGTCCAAGATCAAGGTGTTGGCAGGTTTGCTTTCTCCTGAGCCTTTTCTCTTTGGCTTGCTGATAGCTGCCTCATATGGCCTTTCCTCTGCTTGCTTATGAGTCCCTGGGGTCACTTCCTCTTCTAGTAAGGACACTAGTTATATTGGATTAGGGGCCCTACCCTTACGAACTCCCTTAACCTTCATTACCTCTTTAAATAGCCCTATCTCCAAAAGCAGTCACACTGGGAGTTAGGGTTTCAACATAGGAATTTGGGGGGAATACAGTTCTGTCCATCACAGAAGCCTAAGGAAAAAGAAAATTATTTCCAGAAGGAAAAAGGGGTCAACTGTGTCAAATGCAGCTAAGTCAAGTCAAGTAATAGTGGTCCACTGGCTTTGGCAATAAGTGGGTCATTGTAACCTTGGTCAGAGTATTAAAAAAAGACTAATTAGAGTAAATAAAGAAGAGATGGAAGGTGAGGAAGTGGAGAAACAAGCAATCTTTTCAAATTTTGCTGCGAAAGAGAACTGAAAATTGGGGTGGCAGGAGGAGAAAGTGGGGTCATAGAATAGTAAAAAAAGAAGTGACGGGCTTCCCTGGTGGCGCAGCGGTTAAGAATCCGCCTGCTAATGCAGGGGACATGGGTTTGAGCCCTGGTCCAGGAAGATTCCACATGCCGCGGAGCAACTAAGCCCGTGCACCACAACTACTGAGCCTGCGCTCTAGAGCCTGCGAGCCACAACTAATGAAGCCCGTGCGCCACAACTACTGAAGCCCGCGCACCTAGAGCCCATGCTCTGCAACAAGAGAAGCCACTGCAATGAGAAGCACACACACCTCAACGAAGGGTAGCCCCCACTCGCCACAACTGGAGAAAGCCCACGCGCAGCAACGAAGACCCAACGCAGCCAAAAGTAAATACATAAATAAATTTATTTTAAAAAAAGTGACATTGAATTGCGTTTATAAGTTGAAAGGGATGATCCAGAAGAAAGAAGATAGTGATGCAGGAGATTTAGAAAAGGATAATAAGAAGAGTAGAATCCCTGAAAAGACTAAGATGATGAAATTCAATACAAAAGTAAAGTGGTTGGCCTTAGATGGCTGGTACCCGTCCCGCACATTAATTGAAGTGAAGGTTGAATAAAGCACTAATCACATAATTTGCAGGGACCAGTTTAAAATGACAATGTGGAGTCTCTTATTCAAAAATTATTAAGAATTTAAGAGGACTTCCCTGGCAGTCCAGCGGTTAAAACTCCACGCTTCCACTGCAGGGAGCAGGGGTTGGATCCCTGGACAGGGAACTAGATCCCGCATGCCTCGGGGCCAAAAAAAAAAAAAAAAAAAAAAAAAAAATTTCAGGACTTCAGCAGAAGAGCATTAACCCAAGCACAGAGCCCTTATAAGCTCGGGGACCGTTCAAATTTGTATGGAGTATGTGATGATGACGGAGGTGGTCTGTCATTTGGGCAAGTCCCTTCTTTCTGGGCCGCAATTGACTCATTGAAGCTAGGTTAGAAGAGATGACTAAGAACACTTTCCGCTTCACTGTCCTACAAGCTGGGAGGTCGTTCCCATAGGAACAAAGTTCGTGCCTTTTTAGCTTCCAATCCCGCCGGAGTTAGACCTAGGGCTTTCTGGAAGGCTCCATAAAAAGCGTCTGGTGACCGTAGCAACTCACACCAAACTCAGGGGCCCTCGTCTCCGCCCACAGCTTCACTGATGAGCTCTTTGATTGGCTTAGCAAGTCGACCAATGGCCGGCGAAGCGGGCTGTTTGCCGCGCGGTGAATGGCTGCAGGCCGGAAGAGAGGCCGGAAGAGAGAGCTAGCAGGGGGGGGGGCCTGGGCGGCGGGGCGTGTGCGTGTTTCCGGCTCTGCTGCGGAAGGCCGAGGACTACAGCGGTTGGACCGGACGCGACCCTAAAGACCGGAGAGCGCGGGACGCGTGTGCGGAGCTCAGATTTTGGAGCGTGGCTAGTGGCCGGCACGATGGGCGGAGAGCAGGAGGAGGATCGGTTCGACGGCATGTTGCTGGCCATGGCGCAGCAGCACGAGGGCGGCGTGCAGGAGGTAACGGCCCGTGCGGCGTTGGCTCGGCCTGGCCCCCCGGGGGTGCCCCAGCCACGCTCTCTCCGTCCTTCTCTGCTTCAAGGGCCGAGATACACCCCTGGGCCTCGCGAGCTTTGGGATCCCCCCCACATTCTTACTGCACTCCAGCTTCCGGCCTGGCCTCCTTGCCTCAAGTCTTGCACTCGTATCAGTCATGGGACCCCGGGGCCCCTCAGTAGTTCCTGTCTTAGCAGCTCCGGCGTCCCTGCACCCGTCCCTGGAAAAGACCCAGAGTCTTGGGATCTCTCCCCGCTCCCCCCCCGCTTATTCTCCCACATACTTCTGGCCCCGTTTCTTTTCTGCTGGCCGCTCCCGAAGAGCATCCTTTAGGATGAACTATTCTAGACATTGAGATTTGCATGTACCAAGACTTGGAACGAGCGGAAGAATGTGGGCGGTGTGTGTGTGGGGGTGGGGTGGGGTGGTTATATTAGCACGTGGTCTTTTTAGGGCATGAATGGGGGACTAAGAGACCTGTGTTCACAAGCGTTCTACACCACCTACCAACTTGAGACCGTTCCACATCTCCAGGCCTCAGTTTCTTTCTTTGAGACAGAGCTTACGAATCCTTATTTCCTGAATTTGTAGGAGAGTAGTGTCTTGAAGTGAAGGACAGTGGGGAATTCTCAGTAATCAGGCTTGAACATTCAACAAGTATCTGTTGAGTGATCGATGTGTGCAGGAACATAATTCATGCGTAGTGACCAGACCCAATAACACGTAGTGTATGAAGGATAAAGACCAACTAGTCGGGATTCTAGAGTTGGTTTTTTTGAACCATGGAAAGTTCAAAAGGTAGAAAAGCATATCAAGATCAGTCTTTCTATAAAGAAACTGAAGGAACTTGCCCAAGATCATCCAAAAGGGTCCTAACCTAGAGGGGACCAGAATCCTTAGGCCAGTGTGTGCTTTCCACAGACCATTTCTGATTCTGTTTCTCTGGGGACAAGTTTTCATGGAGCTTTCCATTCCCATTCTCTCATTTAGGTGCCTGTGGTGACCAAGGACTCCTAAGCCCTTTGAGGTGGGAAGAGTGCTATTAATTTGGAGATGTGAAAGGCTCCCATACCCCACCCCCCTAAATTGTTGACACAGTTGGATTTGGGAGTGAGTTCGTTTCTGAGTGAATTGAAAAAGTGTCTAGAAGCTGGAATTGAAACCATTGAGATAAATTCTAGCATCAGATTTAGAACCACTCACTTGGGCAAATAAAAAGGCTTAGTTATATGTGCTAATCTTAGGTCACTACTAGGGCTTTTCATTCAGCAAAAGTTTTATTGAGCATGTACTCTGAGTCAGATCTGGTGCTAGGCATTGGGGATGTAGACAAAGTCATGGTTCACAGTGCCTGCTTGTGAGGAGTTCACTCTCCCGCAGAGGGTCTCTTGCTCTGGGCGAGACACTGCTAAGGACCTCACCTCCATTACCTCCTTTGGTCCTCACAGAGGATCCTCACCTATATCCCTAGAAATAGGTCCTGCTGCTGTTTCTGTTTTATGGAGTTAAGAAACTTTCCCAAGGCCACAGAGCTAATGTATGTCAGTCTGATACCCAGACCAACGCTCTTAAATGACTTGGCTACACTGATACCCCAGCCAGAGTTAGTTGGTCTTAACCTTCTTTGAAGTGGCTTCATTTGTTCCCCTCCTTCTAGCTCTGCCCTAGTAACTCAGCCAGTGCCACTCTGGATGGGCTTTTTATTTTGTGGAGAGGAAAGCTGGATCCCAGGCGTTTCAAGCCCTGGATGCAGAGGAGTGTCCGATATCCTCAGGCTGCTTCTAGCACCACAAAAAATGTGGAACACATATACACATGCAGACAAGAAATGAGAAATCTGCCTTTCAGGTGATCTAGGTAAGGTTAGGCTAGGCTTCCTGGCAGAAGTGACTAAGTCAGGGCCGGTTCTCTCATTTGGGAGGCTCAGGGTGAAACAGTCCAGTGCCACGTTCCCTTCTAGACTAAGGAAGTTAGCTTCTGTGTAGGTGAGGGGCTCCCAGTATGGCATCTCTACAGCTTTGGTCTTTGTCTTCTTTCAGCTCGTGAACACTTTCTTCAGCTTCCTTCGACGCAAAACAGACTTTTTCGTTGGAGGAGAAGAAGGGATGGCAGAGAAGGTGAGTGTTGGGGACCACTGTCCCTTGGGCAGCTCTGTTTCTCCAGAAGAAGAGCTTACTTGACCTTCCTTTGGCATAATAATAACCTATAGCAGAAGTAAAATGCCAAGGGCAAAGAGTCGGGGAAGGGAAGCAAGCTGTCATTTATTGAAGCCCCTCTCCTTGCCAAGTGCTTTATCTACCCTATCCCCATGGCCCTCTAGAAGTTTGAGAGGGGCAGATGTTACTATCCCCATTTACAAGTGAGGAAATTGGTCTGAGTTATGGGAGACCCAGGATTGGAGCCAGAGTCTGTTGTAAAACTGCCTTCTGCCCCTGACACCATGCTTTTTGGTTCCTTTTCCATTGAGGTTTTATCTAATTACCTAGCTGGGAGATGAGAGTAGGCAAATGTTAGAAATTGAGCTTAGAAGACAGAGATATAGGAAAACTCAAAGCCGGCTATCCCAGTCTTCCCAGATGCTGTAAGCAAAAGTTAAAGGATTTGAGAATTGCAGGGTTTAAAAATTTTCTTTTTTTAAATTGAAATAGTTGATTTACAATCTTGTGTTAGTTTCAGGTGAACAGAAAAGTGAGTCAGAAATAGATAGATACACACACACACACACACAGATATATATATATATATATATACTTTTTAAGATTCTTTTCCATTATAGGTTATCACAAGATACTGAATATAGTTCCCTGTGCTATACAGTAGGTCCTTGTTTTTTAAACATCTGTTTTATATACAGCAGTGTGTATCTGTTAATTCGAAACTCCTGGATTATCCCTCTTCGCCTTTCCCCTTTGGTAACCATAAGTTTATTTTCTGTGTCCATGAGTCTATTTCTGTTTTGTAAATAAATTCATTTGTATCATTTTTTAAGATTCCACATATAAATGATATCATATATTTATCTTTCTGACTAACTTCACTTAGTGTGATAATCTCTAGGTCCATCCATGGTGTTGCAAATGGCATTATTTCATTCTTTTTTATGGCTGAGTAATATTCCTCTGTGTGTGTGTGTGTGTACACCACATCTTCTTTATCCATTCATCTGTTGATGGACATTTAGGTTGCTTCCATGTCTGGCTATTGTAAACAGTTCTGCAATGAACATTGAGGTGCATGTATCCTTGAAGACCATGTTTTTCTCTGGATATATGCCCAGGAGTGGGATTGTAGGATCATATGGTAGCTCTATTTTTAGTTTTTTAAGGAACCTCCATACTGTTCTCCATAGTGGCTGTATCAATTTACATTCCCACCAACAGTGTAGGAGGGTTCCCTTTTCTCCACCCCCTCTCCAGCATTTATTATTTGTAGACTTTTTGATGATGACCATCCTGACTGGTGTGAGGTGATTCCTGAGAATTGTGTTTTGTGGTATGGGTTCTGATACCTTGAACATCTTCTAATTCCTTAGGTTGTGATTATATTTTTGAAGATTGGTAAATCATGTCACCTCACTGAACCGTGATTTTTATAACCTTGATATTTGTTTTCACTTAAATTTAAGAGACACAATAACAAGAAGGAGATATTTTGCAAACTGCTTTCTGTGGCTTCAGGGTTCTAACAAGCTGAAATGCTTGATAATGTGTCTTGATGCTCTGAGGCTACTCTGTTATAGACACTTTGGCCTGGAGTAGCAGTCCTGGGTTCTTGGTCTAGCTGTGTGGCCCGGTTGATTTCCCACCAATTCTCTGGTCCTTTTAATCTTCACATCTGTAAAATGGGAGAAGGTGGACTCACTGACCTGTAGGACCCTTTGTGGCTCAAATGCTCTTTCTGTATTAGCACTAGTACCTCCCATTTTTCTGTGGGCCACGACCTTGTAATATCCGCATTCATTCATTTGTAAACTAATGTTTATTGAGCACTTAACACTTTGCCTGTGTTAGCTACTGTGACAAACCCTTCGAGATTATAGAGGTGAATACAGACAATGGTCTTTGTTTTCATGGATCTCACAGTGTAGCCCCCTTACAAACCACCCCCTCCCCCCAAAAAAAAGACAATGAAGAAGTGACGGGTGTTAGGGCGGAAGTCCTGGGAGCATAAAATGGGGACTAACCTAGGTTGGGGGCTCAAGGAAGACTTGATGAGGAAGAGGTGCCTGAGGTGTGAAGGATGAGTAAGATAGCAGGCAGAAGGGAGAAAGATGAATAATATTGAGAAGTGGTGTCTCAGAGGTGTCACGGGGATGATGGTGTCACTGCTGTGTATTGGATACCTGCTGGTCCCTCTTAGACCTTGTTGTGCTCCTCGGCTCTTTGTTCCCTTAGAGTCAGCTCTTTCCCAGGAGGTTGGTCCGACTCTCAGGCAGGCAGAAACCAGCCTAGCTTTCCTGCCTGGTCTCCATTTGTAACACCAGTAACTTCTTTGTATTGGGGACCTACTGTGCACCGGGCCACCAGATGCATCATCTCCAAGTGCGTTGGTTAAGAACATGTTCTCTGGAGCTATAGGCAGATGTGAGTGAATCCTAGTCTCCCCCTCTTCCTGCTTGACAGCTTTGTGGTGTTGGGTGAATCACTTTCTGAGCCTCATTTTTCTTCCCTGGAAGAGGGGATAATCTTTCCCTCACAGGGCTGTTTTAAGGATAAAAAGAGGTCATGTAGTGTGGCTGGCACATGAGGATACAAGTTCACAGACCCTTTTTTGGACCTCTTGGGGCCAGATGTGTTTTGGGATTTAGAATTCATTGGATTTTAGGAGGCAATACAGTGTGTATACTGTACATTACGTACAGTACCCCAGTCCAGGGGTCAGGAGCAGCATCATGTAATGAAACATTAATATTTCTACAGAGAAATGTGTATCAATATTTATACCAAGTGGGAGATATGACTCCCACTGTAAATGACTGTAAATACCTTCATGCTACAAACTTAGAGAAATACAAAAATACTTCTAGTTGTTTTTTTTTTTTTTGTGGTACGCGGGCCTCTCACTGCTGTGGCCTCTCCCGTTGCGGAGCACAGGCTCCGGACGCGCAGGCTCAGCGGCTATGGCTCGCGGGCCCAGCCGCTCCGCGGCATGCGGGATCCCCCCGGACCGGGGCATGAACCCGCGTCCCCTGCATCGGCAGGCGGACTCTCAACCACTGTGCCACCAGGGAAGCCCTACTTTTAGTTTTTATAGCTTCGGGGCTCGGCATTATGGATTCGGATAAAGCCATAATGATCTAATCAGTATGTTATTGACATAGGAAGAGATGAATGGACTAGTGAAGCAGAATAGAGAATCCAGAAAAAGTCTAGCACGCATGAGGATTTAAGATGTGTCCAGTAAGGTAGGTAATTCAGTTCAGTAGGCAAAGGATGATTTAATAATTCATGCTGCTACAACTGGCTACTGGTAAAAAACCAAAACGTGTACTATACTGTACCATCTGTTTTACTCATATCTAAAAATAAATTGCAGATCAAGAAGAGCTTAGTAAGGGGGCTTCCCTGGTGGCGCAGTGGTTGAGAGTCCGCCTGCCGATGCAGGAGATACGGGTTCGTGCCCCCGTCTGGGAAGATCCCACATGCCGCAGAGCGGCTGGGCCCGTGAGCCATGGCCGCTGAGCCTGCGCATCCGGAGCCTGTGCTCCGCAACGGGAGAGGCCACAACAGTGAGAGGCCTGCGTACCGCAAAAAAAAAAAAGAAAAAAAAAAAGAAGGGCTTAGTAAGGAGAGCTGGGAAACTATGTATAACCTTGTGTGGAGGAGACCTTGCAAGGATAGAAACCTGGAAGCTACAGAATAAAAGGTAGCTGTTTGCTTCTTCAAACATAGAACACGTGTGGCAAAAGACGTAATGACATATGAAGTCAGTTGAAAAGCAATAGATCTGGAAAAGATGCATTGCAGAGGACAGATAAAATTTAATAGCCGATTTAATATGCAGGTACTCTTGTAAATTGACAAGAAAAGGATAAACAGAAAAACGGGCAATTCCATGAAGAACATGTGAAAAGATGCCTAAATTCAGTAGTAATCAAGGAAATGTAGGAGAAAGAAACAGTGAGATGCCCTTTTTTTTCTGGTCAAACTGACAAATATTTTTTTTTTTTTTTTTTTTAAACTTTTTTTTCTTTAAATTTTATTTATTTATTTATTTATGGCTGTGTTGGCTCTTCGTTTCTGTACGAGGGCTTTCTCTAGTTGTGGCAAGTGGGGGCCACTCCTCATCGCGGTGCGCAGGCCTCTCACTATCGCGGCCTCTCTTGTTGCAGAGCACAGGCTCTAGACGCGCAGGCTCAGTAATTGTGGCTCACGGGGCTAGTTGCTCCGCGGCATGTGGGATCTTCCCAGACCAGGGCTCGAACCCATGTTCCCTGCATTGGCAGGCAGATTCTCAACCACTGCGCCACCAGGGAAGCCCTGACAAATATTTTTTAAAAATTGCTTACAGGGATGTGGAAAAATGGGTACTCTTCAGACATCGCTGGTAAAAGTGAATTATCATAGCTGTTTAAAACCTTTTTATTATAAAAAATGTTCAACATCACTAATCATTAGAGAAAGTCAAATCAAAATCACAATGAGATGTCATCACCTCACACCCATTAGGATGGCTTCTATCAAAAACCCCAGAAAACACACCACAAGTGTTGGCAAGGATGTGGAGAAATTGGAACTCTGGTGCACTGTTGGTGGGAATGTAAAATGGTGCAGCTGCTGTGGAAAACTGTATGGCGGTTCCTCAAAAAATTAAAAATAGAACTATCATATGATCCAGCAATCCCACTTCTGGGTGTATACCCCCCAAAATTGAGAGTAGGGTCTTGAAGAGAGATTTGTACACCCATAGCAACACTGTTCATGATAGCCAAGAAGTGGAAGCAACCCAAGCGTTCATTGATGGATGAATAAACAAAATGTCATATATACGCATAATATAATATTATTCAGCCTTTTAAAGGAAGACAGATAAGAGCACATATTGAATGATTCCATTTATATGAAGTTCTAGAACAGGAGTGTGTCTTCTCCCTCAGATGTGTCCCCCCGCCCTATGGTCAGGTTCAGGACCTCATGCCTTTGGATTTAGCTTAAATTTCCCTCTGGGGTCTCCCGGCCAGGCTGGTGGGAACCACCCTTTGCTCCCCTATCACCCAGCCTAGGTCAGGGAGCGCTGTGTTCAGGTATGCCCACTGAGCAGTCTGGGGCTATCTTTTAGAACTGGCCCAACCCTCCTCACCGCTTCCCCACTCTGCTGGTCTGTGGTTCCCAAAGATGTGCCCAGTGACAGAAGCTTGGCTCTGACAGCCTGCCAGTTGGTACTTCTGCGTAGGCTACACGCTCCCAGGGGTCTCTACCTGGGGCTGGGCCTGGGTAAAGCTGGTGGGAGGAGACTGGGAGGAGGGGTCAGAGGCTGCTGTGATTGGCCTTGACTGTGCCTGGTGGTTCAGCTCTGCCCTCATCTAACCTCCAGGAGCTAGGAAAGGACAGGATGAATGGACGTAACATGATTCACTGGAGCTGGAAGAGGGGATGGCCCTGCTCCTGCCTCCCCTTAGCCACTCATTGGCAAATGGCTTGAGTTCAAGGTCCTGATTAGGGACTTGGGACCAAGGCCCTGTGGTGGAACAGCCTCTGCTGGCGTAATTGTGCCATGACTGATCCCTTCTGTTGATAGCAGGATGGCCTTCAGGTGGCTCATTTCTTTCTTACACACACCTCATTTTGTTAACCCATTTGGTTTGGGGGTTCTTTTGGTACCCTTTAACCTTGAAGAGCGTGGAGCTACTGCAGTGTGGCGTGAGGTTGGAGGTTTGAGGGTAAGAGGAGGAACTGGCCTCAAATGAATGAGAGGCCACAGGGCATTTGGCAGAACCCTAGATCTGGGAGCCCATGCTGACTCCGGTGACCCTGAGCCCCACGTGATTCCCCTCAGCTCTTGCAGATCCCTTTCTCCCTCCAGCCATGGCTCAGAGATTCTTGAAAGATGGTTTGTTGACCGCTGATCATGTGGTGGGTGCCCTGTGAGGCCTCCTCCAGGTGTGTGGGTTGACACAGAGTTGGGTTTCCTAAGTTGGGTAAATTCCTGAGCCTGCCAAAGGTGAAGAGGTGAAATTCAAGAGACACTTGAGCTGGTCCTGGAGGATGAGTAGGAGTTTGCCAGGCAACCTGGGAGTAGGGGCAAGGACCCTATAGGCAAAGAATAGCTGTGTAAGACTGTTTTTAGAAATAATAAGATAGAAGCACAGAGAGATGACCTCAGGGTCACACAGGTAGGAGTAGACCAGGATCTCAGATGTAGGTGTGACTCTCACGTATGCACGAGAATTGGCCAGGAGGGCTTGTTAAAAATACAGATTGCTGGGCCATAGCCCCAGAATTTCTGATGCAGTAGGTCTAGAGTGGGGCCTGAGATTTAGCATTTCTAACAAATTCTGGGTGACGCTGTTGCTGTGGGTCAGGGGAGCACACTCTGAGAGCTGCTGGTGTAAAACATGAGGTAGAACCATTTCTCCCATTGTATTTTCATAGCAGAGAAGGTGCTTCTCCCCACCCTCCACCAGCTGACACTGAGTTAGCCTCAGCCAGGTGACACATGTCATGAGAGCTGATGAAACTGGGGCTTAGAAAGTGTCAAAGTTGTTTACTTGTTCAAGGCCACAGAGCCAGACAGGTGGCACCAGTATTGGGGTTGCTCTCGGGAGACAGGAAGACCAGCTAGCAGGATGTGCATTGGAAGCATCCTGGGAAGGTCTCATGGGAGAGGCAGGATTTGAAATGGATAGCTTGCAGGCTGAGGAGAGGAGGAGACTACCTTTTCCCTCAAGAAAGGTCTCCATGGCCCGAGAGCTGGGGAAAAGCTTCTCAGAGGGGCTGAGGCTGGAGTTCTGCTTCTAAAAGCTTCACACCCATAATGAAGGACTTTTCAGAGCACTTATCATTTGGTCTGCACAACATCCCTGTGAGGTAGGGACTCATCCTTGCTGATAAGGAATCTGAAGCTCTTGACAGGTTAAGTAATTTGCCAAAAATACAATAGCTAGTGCGTGACAAAGCCTGGATTAGAATGCAGGTTGTCCAACTTCAGTGTTGGGTCTTAGTCCCTGGACTGCCTTGTTTTTTTTGTTTTTTTTTAAAAGTGGTCGCTGTTTATTGAAGCAGATTCTTTGCAGGTATTCTTATTACAACTCAGTGATATAGGTATGTATTAAATCCCATTTTGTAGATGTGGAAACTGAGGTCCTGAGTGCAGTGCCTTGCCCAGGCACTCAGCAAATAGAGATAGGACTAGCCTCACGTCTTGGGACATGTCCTGTCCCCTGATGCCTCATTGCCTTCTCTTCCTTCCTCAGCTTATCACACAGACCTTCAACCACCACAACCAGCTGGCACAGAAGGCCAGGCGGGAGAAGAGAGCTCGGCAGGAGACTGAGCGGCGGGAGAAAGCGGAGCGGGCAGCCAGGCTGGCCAAGGAGGCCAAGTCAGAGACCTCTGGGCCCCAGATCAAGGAACTGACTGATGAGGAGGCTGAGAGGCTGCAGCTGGAAATTGACCAAGTAGGAGTCGGCTTCTCTCCCCTGCCCCCCTGATCCCCATTGGCACTAGAAGTGGGTACCCTCTTGCCAAATGTTTTGCCCTTTGCCACAGAAAAAGGATGCAGAGAATCATGAAGCCCAGCTCAAGAATGGCAGTCTCGGCTCACCAGGGAAGCAGGTGAGATGGACTGGGGCTGCTCAGGACTAGCAGGGGGCTTGGGAACTTCCGGGGACTCTTCAGCCTTTCCCTTTCTCTGTAAAGCCTTCCCCTTCCCCATCCCACCCCTCCTTAGCTTTGGGAATCCTCCCCATACTTCAAGATTCCACACTGGACCAAAGTGGGTTAAAAAAAAACCAAAACCCGCTGGCTTTAAGCCTTGGCAGGAAAGCCCAAGAGCCAGGGAGGGCAGTTCCTGTACAGGCACCATTTGGGTGGGCTTGGGTCCGTGGGCCCAGCCTGGCCCTTCATGGTGGATTACTCTGACACACCTGGGGCATGTTCCCCTCGGGGCTCCTCCCATTGACTTGAGTCCAGCTTCCCAAATAATCCTTGGGGCACTCATTTGGCTTTGCAGAGGTTCTGGTCTGAGACTAGGGTCTCAACCCTAGAGACACAGAAAAAGGAAGTTGATCATTTTTTGTCAGCCTGGTTTTATTTTAGAACAGTCCTCCTGATGGCCACCTTATGACCTGTTCTGTGCTGGGCTTTCTTCCTAAGTCCTTTGGCTTGAACTGCCAGCTAGGTGGGTCCCATGGGTCCATCTCTGACTGTCACCGTCCCCGAGCTGTCACATGGTCTAGCAGTCTGAGCTCAGGCAGAGATCAGAACAGGTTTTACCTCTGGCTCCTAGTGGGCCGTGGACTGGGCAGGGACCAGGTCTGTACTGTTCTGTGGCTGTATGCCCAGTGCCAGCCCTGGCCCTGGCCCAGTGGGGTTCAGTCTGGGTCTGTCAGGTAAGCAGCCGAGCACCCCAACTGTGAGCAGGAGGCTGAGGAGGCTGAGGAGGAGGAGGACGAGAAGGACAAAGGGAAGCTGAAGCCCAATTTCGGCAATGGGGCGGACCTGCCCAATTACCGCTGGACCCAGACCCTGTCGGAGCTGGACGTGAGTGCAGGGGCTGGGGCTGGGGCTGAGGTGAGGGAGCCAGCCTGGGGCCTCTCCTGACTGCTCCTGCCCCGTGCAGCTGGCAGTGCCCTTCCACGTGAACTTCCGGCTGAAGGGGAAGGACGTGGTGGTGGACATCCAGCGGAGGCGCCTCCGGGTGGGGCTCAAGGGGCAGCCGGCGATCGTGGACGGGGAGCTTTACAACGAGGTGAAGGTGGAGGAGAGCTCGTGGCTCATCGAGGATGGCAAGGTGGTGACGGTGCATCTGGAGAAGGTGCGAGAGGCCCCACCTCCTGGCCTGTGTTGTGAGAGGGAGAGGGGGGTGCTCATGAACTCGGAGACTGTGCTGGGGGCCTGATGGACATACCTTTTTTAATCCCCACAACGAGACTTTTAAAGTAGGTCTGTCTAGTTTTAGAGTCAGGAAAAGGGTAGCTCAGAGATTTGCCCAGGCTTTTGCCTCTAGGAGGAGGTGGAGTTGGGATTGGAACGGTCCTTAGTACCAAAGCCTTTTCCTTTCCATTAGGTTTGTACATGCATTCAATTAAACAAATCCTTGAACACCTACTACGTGCCACAGACTGTTCTAAGCGCTAGAGAGAGAACAGTGAACAACACGTAGAAAACTGCCCGGAGGAAGCCTACGTTCCCTCCCTTACACCCTCAGAGAGCTGGGATTACAGACACCAGTAAATGAATGTGGTCTCTGTAAAGTGCCAGGGGTCCAAGGAAAGCATCCCATGGCACATACCACCTGACCCAGCCTACCTGACTGGCCTTGGCTGCCTTTGTGCCCTTGCACCTCCCACCTGGAATGTCCTCCTCTGCTTTTTAATGTGGCTTACTGCATGTCCTTAAAGGCCTAGCCCTTCCATGTATTGCTCTGACCTCTCCCTCCACTCTGGATGAATATCCCCCTCTGTACTTTTTTTTTGGTATACATTTTATTTATTTATTTATTTATTTATTGGCTGCTCTGGGTCTTTGTTGCTGCACACGGGCCTTCTCTAGTTGCGGCCAGTGGGGGCTACTCTTTCATTGCGGTGGCTTCTCTTGTTGCGGAGCACAGGCTCCAGGCGCCTGGGCTTCAGTAGTTGTGGTGCACCGGCTCAGTAGTTGCGGTGCATGAGCTTAGTTGCTCCGCGGCATGTGGATCTTCCCGGACCAGGGATCGAACCCGTGTCCCCTGCATTGGCAGGCGGATTCTTAACCACTGTGCCACCAGGGAAGTCCTCCCTCTGTACTTTATTCTTTCCGTTATCATGCTGATTTGTGACTGTCTCCGTGTCTGTCTCCCCCAGCCACTGGGGAGGGCAGAGGTCTTGTTCATTGGCACCCTAGGTCCCAGTACAGGCCTTCGCAGGTCCCCAGTGCAGGATGTGGATGAGAGAGAGTTTGGTTCTGGAAGGGTTGGGTGGTGGTTCCCAGGGCACAGAGCAAGCCACCACCCATCCCCCGGTGGTCCTCCTCTTCCTCTCAGATCAACAAGATGGAGTGGTGGAGCCGTTTGGTGTCCAGTGACCCCGAGATCAATACCAAGAAGATCAACCCTGAGAACTCCAAGGTGAGCCCTGGCTGGTTGGAGGAGCTTCGGTTGGGAGGTGAGGGGCCTAGGTGGCCCCAGAGCTTCACCCATCCCTGTCACTGCCTGTCCCCCAGCTGTCAGACCTGGACAGTGAGACCCGCAGCATGGTGGAGAAGATGATGTACGACCAGAGACAGAAGTCCATGGGGCTGCCCACCTCAGATGAGCAGAAGAAACAGGAGATTCTGAAGAAGTGAGCAACTGAGAGATGGGGGTTTGGGGAAGGTGTCTGGGGCTTGGACCTGGGTGACAGCAGCGAGTGTGTACTGAGCGGAACACAGGAGCTGGCCCTGCCCCTTCCAGGATGAGCCAGCCAAGTTTATGGCTTTATAGCCTTGGCTTGCCTCCCCTAATCAATTGCTCAGGTCATCTTGAGGGCAAGGCCACCTCAGGGTAGGAAGGCGTAACAGGCGGTCATTGTCACCGACAGAAAAACAGTGCCAGTGTTGGCACCTCAGCTTCCAGCCTCAGGTCCTCAAATGGGCCTTAGAGAGAGTCCTTGGGGCCCCACTCCTGCCTGGCCTGGCTCCAAGTTGCTCAGAGTTCTAAAGAGATTAGACCTCATGTGGGGAGCTAAGAGAAAGGGACTGATTTGGGGGAGATGGATGGCCTGTTTCACCTTCTTCCTACTTTCCCTCCCCAGGTTCATGGATCAGCATCCAGAGATGGATTTCTCCAAGGCCAAATTCAACTAGCCCCTGTGTTTGCCTCCCTGAACTCCTGGGGCTGAGCTCCCAGCTACCCACCTCCCTTTGCCACCCTTCCCTGGGACTTGTGGGCCTCAGGGCTGGGGCAGGCATGGGGCTGGCCCACACACAGGTCTAAGAGCATCATGGGAGAAGGGCTGGGGCCTTGGGGATGTTTTGTCCCATTTAGTCTGCTGTTACACATTAAAACTATTTACCCAATTCCACCTGTGTCCTCTCTTCCCTCTGGCCTTTCCCTGGGGGACAGGGCTCTTATGGCTGCTGCTGGGATCTGGGGGCTTTTCTTCTAGCCCAGGTTCTGCCATGTGATCTAGGGCAAGTCCTTGCCCCTCCCTGGGGCTCAGTTTCTCATTACTTAAATGGGGGATTCAAACAAGTCTTTTAGTCTGTGTATGATTCTGAGCAAAAGTGGCTAAAGGGACCAGAACATATGTCAGATTCTCAGAAGGGCCCATGATTCAGCAAAGTTTAAGACCAGCCCGGCTTGATTCCATTTTCATCTCTTAAGACAATTTCCCACAGCACTGGGTCTGTCCTCTAGCCTTGGAGCAAGTGTTTCTAAAACTACACTATTTCCCAGGGGCAGAGAGCAGCAAAGGCTGGGGAACCGCCCAGGCCTCAGATTGGCTCTGTGTGTGGTGGGGATCTGGCCGGGAAGGCAGGGTGAAGCCCAGTGGAGCCTATTGCGTGTCTCTGACCTGGACCTCTGCAGATTTTAGGGCTTCACAGAGTGAGCCACTGAGGGAGTGCCAGGGCTGGAGAGGTGTTCCCTTCTGCCTAAATCCAGCCACCAGAGCTGACCCTTTGGTGGGAGAGTACAGGTCACAGTGCAGGGTGCCACAGAGGTCATGGTTACAGCAAGAATGTCTAGGTTGGCTTGGCCAGGGTGCTATGCTCTGTGGGCCGTGGGTGACCCCTGAATTTCTGGAACACAGCATGTCTGTCCTTTTGGCATTTCAGAATAGCTTGTTAAAGACTTAAGGAAGGTATGCAGTGTTTGGCTTTGTCTGTTTACCACACTTACAGACCCTCTTTTCCGGGAATGCCAGTAGTAGTTCCCAAGGCTAAGCTTGGAAAATGGTGCTCTTGGGCCAAGGCTAAGATGGAAGGACTGTGGCAT
Source organism: Mesoplodon bidens (assembly GCF_964165515.1). Classification (NCBI taxonomy): domain Eukaryota; kingdom Metazoa; phylum Chordata; class Mammalia; order Artiodactyla; family Ziphiidae; genus Mesoplodon; species Mesoplodon bidens. The sequence continues at coordinate 165,910,113 of NC_138177.1, read as the reverse complement.
CACTCTCCTACTCTGTCCAGCAATATCCCTGGGCTTCAGTGTCCTGTGATCTTTTTTTTTTTTTTTTTTTTGCCGTACACGGGCCTCTCACTGTTGTGGCCTCTCCCGTTGCGGAGCACAGGCTCCAGACGCGCAGGCTCAGCGGCCATGGCTCACGGGCCCAGCTGCTCTGCGGCATGTGGGACCTTCCCGGACCGGGGCACGAACCCGTGTCCCCTTCATCGGCAGGTGGACTCCCAACCACTGCGCCACCAGGGAAGCCCCTGTGGTAATTTTTTCTTTTATTTATTGGATGCATTGGGTCTTCATTGCTGCGCGTGGGCTTTCTCAAGTTGCGGCGAGCGGGGCTACTCTTCGTTGCAGTGTGCGGGCTTCTCATTGCGGTGGCTTCTCATTGCGGAGCACAGGCTCTAGGCGTGCAGGCTTCAGTAGTTGTGGTGTGCGGGCTTAGTTGCTCTGCGGCATGTGGGATCTTCCCAGACCAGGGCTTGAACCTGTGTCCCCTGCATTGGCAGGCGGACTCTTAACCACTGAGCCACCAGGGAAGTCCCACGGTCATTTTCTTTACCTTCTTTTTTTTTTGGCCATGCCATGTGGCATGGCATATGAGATTTTAGTTCCCCGAATAGGGATAGAACTCATGCCCCCTGCAGTAGAAGTGCAGAATCCTAACCACTGGACCACCAGGGAATTCCCGGCCTGTGGTCATTTTCAATCGCAGAGGCCTTGACCTGGAAGAGACAGCAGAGCCTAAGGAAAGGGGCCAGTTTTATCACTGGTACTGGGCCCTGTGGTCATGGCCACAAGGGACCATCCTGTGTGTCCAATAGGAAACTGAACAGACAAGTACAGTTTGTCCAGTCACTTTCCAAAGGGTGCCCATGAGGGCAATAGAAAGTCTGGGCGGGGGGTGCTGCAGGTGAAGTGGGGCAGTGAGGGATCCTGGACACCTAGCTTAGCATCAGTCAAGACTGGGCTGCTGGGCCTGCTCTGGTCTCACTGAGAGAACAAACACACCCCTGTGTGCGAGGAGAAGCCAAGTAAGATCCTTCTGAACCCAGCTGGGCTCTGATGTCCAAACGGGGAGCCTGCTTCTACCCCAAGCAAGTCAGCTTGCCAGCTTGGGGGCACAACTGCCAAGAGGCCAGCTTCCGGATACAGAGCCACAGTTACTAGCTGCATGACCCACTAAATTCCTTGACACCTCTGAGCGCCAGCACCTGTGAAAGAAGAATGACCCCCCCCCACACACACACTCCTGGGTTGCTGGGAGTGCTGAGCAGACACCAGTGACCCTGAGTGCTGTCCGTACCAGGGGGAGGTGGAGGGAGCAGCAGGTCTGAGGTGGGGTGGGCTGACACGTGCTCAGGGATTTGGGGAAACTGCAGGGATGGCCAGAAGCAGGCCAGCCTACAGGCAGTGAATTGGGGCAACAGAGGGAGTCCAGGCAGGCCTGCCTAGAAGGACCTCTCTGCCTAGAAGGACCTCTCAACAATGACAGAAACCACTTGGTAAACCCTTCTCAGGCACACACACTGTGACTGGCTCTATCTCCTAGAACTCACCGTGAGCCTGAGAGATGGGCATCACTGCTCTCAGTTTAGCCTTCTGACCTCAACCCCACGACACTAAGCCAGGCTGGATACTCTATGATGTCTCCTGCTCCGGGCAGCAGTCAGGCAAATGGGACAGAAAGGACAGTATCACAGCCAAGATGAGCAGAAAGATGTCTATTAAGTTTTGTACTATAGTCACGTTAGCATGTAGAACATCAGCGGAGAACCTAACTGCTCAACAGAACGTAACATGGATTGGGCACTGCCCACAGAATTCCGGAGGCCCTGCCTGCCCCCAAACCCAATCCATTTAAGACAAGCTTCTTTTAGCTGTTACCTTCCCTCCCCGCTGTCCTGGGGAGGGGGAGGTTTGCATGATTGGTTATGGGGTGTATGTTACAGGGGGAGCATGTTATGGGGGCAGAGTCAGGATTCAGTTCCAGAAGTTAACCCCTCAGTCTTTGCTTTCCATGACCTAGGCTTCCTGAAGACTGTGGGCAGGAAAGAACAGGCCCAGGCAGGGGTCAGGCCAGCGGAGGACCCGGGGGATGTGGGCACCATGGCCCAGTGAAATGCATGTGGTCCAGGAACCAGTCAGCCAAGGCAGGAGGAGCCAGAGTGGGCACTGCTTCTGGGCTCATGGCCTCCCTCCCACAAAGAGGGTTCTGGTCCCTCTCTTCATGCAGTAGATGTGCTTCTCTCAGAAGGGGGTTGCGGTCCCTGGGCCCAGTGCGGGTTAGCAGTAGACCTGGAGCAGGGGTGCCCCTGAAGAGTCTGTGTCGGTGCCCTGGAAGGATGAGTCGTGGCTGGCTTGGTATCCTGAGGGGAAAGGGAGCAGGAAACAGAGGCTCAGAGATGGGGAGGGGCTCATGCAAGTCCCTCAGGCAGGGAGAAACCTGCTGAGAAGGAGCAGAGGGGGACTTGAGCCTGGGTCAGTCTGATCCTGGCTGGGTGATCCACTCAGTTTCTTGACCTCTCTGAACCCCAGTCTCGCTCTCTAAAGGGTAATGACCCTGCTCCCAGGGGCTTGCAAAAGCCAAGAGGATAGCAGTAGAAACCACACATGGTGCCTTCTCAGCACCAATGGATGGCCCCCCTCACCCGCCCTCCACTTTCCTCTCCAGTGACCTGGGTTTAGATGCAGGTTCTGGGCACCTGCCCCCCTCCCCTCTGGTTCAGGGGCATCCCCCTGAATCTCTCCCAGCTGAACCTTTAAGCCAGTTTGCAGGACTGGGATGGGGTATAAGGCTGCTCAGGCTTCTCGTCCCTTTCTGATCCCATCCTCACCCACCCCAGGAGGAAGCTGGGAGAGGGGCAGGTGGGGGGCTGCTAGGGCAGTCCCCTCTCCTCTCCACACTTTCATGTCAGGACCAAACCTGGGGCTCCATAAGGCCTCAGCTTCCTGGCGATGGCATCTGCGGTCGTCTCCTGGGAGATCTGCACTGTGAGTTCTAGGGAGGGAACACGAAGGGGCAGTGGTCATTATCACATCCTTTCAACCCTATTCCCCACTTCTGCCCCCAGCCCATTGAGAGAGGGGCCATTCACCCCTGGGCTGGGCTAGGGAAACGATGTTTAAAACAAACAGTGTGTGTGTGTGTGAGTGTGTGTGTGTGTGTGTGTGTGTGTGTCGGTCCATCTGTGCAGGGATGAGTGGGTGGGTAGGGATTTTGGTTAGGCCAGGCCAGGTCAGAGATCCAAATTCGCATGGGTTCCTGGGTCCTGTTAACTAGGCTAGCTGGTTGGGCCTGAAAGCTACTCTGGCAGGTGGTAGCAGGGGACAGAAAGAACCTGTTAGGGGATGTGGGAGAGTGGAGAAAAAGGAGGAGGAAGAGCTGGGACCGGCTGAGGGTGGACCCACAGTGGCCAAAGACCCCAGTGCAACCCTCCCTGTCCAGAGCCTCCTCTACTCTGCCCCTCAGCCCTGTGGGGCCCCACCTACCATCCTGGCTGAGCCCTGAGCCCACCATGGTCTCATGGCCACTGTCAGGGGCAGGGGCAGCAGAGGCAGCCACTCTGGTTGAGCGCCCCTCTGTGGTCTGCGGGCGGGCACGGCTCTTTCGGGTACTGATGCGAATGATGCCGCGTACCAGGCGGCCCTCAGCGTCCTGCTCATCCAGGTGGTAGTCCTGGGTGATGCTGCTGATAAGGTCCGATATCTTACTGGTCTTCTCCAGGAACACAGTGTCTGAGGTGCACTTGGCCAGCTCGTCGATCTGGTGTACACTGAACAGCTCTGTGAGCTTCTTGAAGATGAGCACATCGATCTCTCGGCTGGACATGGAGCCACTGCCTATCTCGGGCAGGTCCAGGTCCGACTCATGGAAGGAGTAGTACTCCTCAGAGCCTCGGGGGCTGCTGGCAAGGGTGCTGGGCAGGCTGTGCCGCATGGGTGGGGGGTCGGCCAGTGGCTCCTTGCAGCAGGAGTCCGCGTCCAGGGCTGGGGAGGTGGTGCTGCGGTAGGGATACACAGGAATGCCTTTGAGCTTGACGTCAGGGTAGCTGAAGCTGCTACCCATGGCCGACTTGAGCCGCTGGCCATCCCGCCGGCTGGGAGGGGCACGGTCAGGGCTGGGGGGCACTCCGTTGTGCTCCTTGACCCAGTTGGCTTCAGCAGCCCCTTCAGGGGAGTCCCCAGCGGACAAGCAGGGGCTGCAGCCCCGCACACAGGCTCCACAGCGCTGGAGGCAATCCCGGCAGCGGCGGAAGCAGAAGGCGGCCCGGCACCAGTCCCACACCCAGGGTCGCCAGAGCAGGCAGCAGGCTGGGGGCTCAGCAGCCTGCTCAGCAGAGCCAGAGATGAAGGTAAGGCTCTCGGGTCCATGGTGGCCGGGATCCTTGGGGTCTGGCCTACGGGTGCGGCGGCTTGGTGGGGCCCGGGATGGCTCATCGTATGTCTCCAGGCATAGCTCCGTTGGCCGCTCCCAGGGTCCCAAGCGTGGGGGCCCAGATGATGGGCGGGGGTGTCCAGGGCGGGGCATGGCTCACCGCATGGTTTGCCGTAGCCAGGCACCTGTGGGGGAGAGGCCAGGAAGGAGTCAGGATCAGAGGTCAGCGGCGAGCTCCTGCACTATGACCTGAGGAGCTTCAGACTTCTGGTTTCTGAGAGCTCTGTGATGTGGATGGGCCCAAGTATGCCCAAGAATCCTGTCTAGTGTCCCCTTGCTCCCCAGAGAGGAAGTTCTCTCTGTGGTCTAACTATGTATCAGAATCTCCTGGGACTTCACACACATTGGGATGGTTACTATTAAAAACAGAAATGACAAGCATTGGAGAAGATATGGAGAAGTTGGAACCCTTGTGCATTGCTGGTGGGAATATAGAGTGGTATGGCTGCTGTGGAAAACAGTGTGGAGTTTCCTCGAAAAGTTAGACATAAAATTACCATCTGATCCAGGAATATCACTTCTGCGTATATACTCAAAATGATTGAAAACAGGCACTCAAACAGATATTGGTACACCAATGTTCACAGCAGCATTATTCACAATAGGCAGAGATGGAAACAACGCAAATGTTCATTGATGGATGAATGAATAAACAAAATGTGCTCTATACACACAATGGAATATTATTCAGCCCTAAAAATGAATGAAATTCTGATACACGCTATAACATTGATAAGCCTTGAGACATTACGCTACATGAAATAAGCCTGACACAAAAGGACAAATATTGTATGGTCCCACTTACATGAAATATCTAGAACAGTCAAATTCACAGAGACAGAAAGTAGAATGGTAGCTGCTGGAGATGGGGGAGAATGGAAAGTTAGTATATAACGGGTAGAGTTTCAGTTTGGGAAGATGAAAAAGTTCTAGAGATGGATGGTGGTGATGGTTATACAACAGTGTGAATGTGTTTAATGTCACAGGACTATAACGTTAAAATTACTTTAAAGCATTAAAATGGTAAATTTTATGCATATTTTACCATATAAAAAGAAAAATCTCCTGGGATCTCACTTTCTGGGCAACGGTCTCCCTGAGTTTCTTCCCACTGTTGGTAAGCCCAGCAGTACAGAGCCTCTGAGTCTGCTCAGCAAATGCCTTTCCATTGACTTGCTACAGAACCTGATCATTACCACCTTCCCTTTCTTCCCCTCCCTTTCAAATCAGACATGGGAATCAACAGGTCCCCGGTCAATGTTTCAGTATGGCTCAGATTTGCGCTCCTATCAACATTTAACATCAAGCACTGTTTTGCTTCCTTTGACTAGACAAGAAAGCCAAGACTCAAAATACATCTTCTTTCCCTTTCGACTTGGTTGCTAGCAAGCTCAGAGCTAAGATTTCACTGAACCTGGCCCTGTGTTAGGTACAGAAGAACCAAAAATGGATGAACTATAGGCACTGTTCCTGTGATTCACACATGGTTTTGTAGGGAAAACAGATGTTTAAAAGCTCATGAGCTGGAACGCATAGGATATATGGGGCATCATGGGAGTAAACAACTCTGCCTGCGGGAACATTATGTAGTGATGTACTTGGGAGGGTCCTTGATCACATGTAGGGGTGTGCTGGGGAGTTACTATTGTTAGCCTGGATTTTCTGAGACATTAATCTCTTAACTTTTTATTTATCCCTGATTTAATGGCACTAGTGTCCTAGAACTGGTGATGTGAAAGGAACCTGGGACTGGGCATCAGGATATCTGTATCCTAGTCCCAGTTCTGGCTCTAATAGGCAATGTGCTTTGGGCAAATCAATGCTACCTCCCTAAACTGGCCCACCACCATCTCTCACCCACATACTGTCAAGGCCCCCATTCTGGCCACCTCTGTTCCCTTCTACTTATGGCAGCCATAAGTAGACAATTTAAAACAACAACAACAAAACACAAATTTGGAGAAACTTGGCAGACACTACATTAATCAAATGATCAAAGTTAACATTATTAATAATGGGACAAACTGACATGATGTGTCTCCTGATACTATGCACTAAAAAGGACACAGCATCGCTTATGGAGTAGTCCTGCCAAAAATGTATAACCTGAATGTAATCATGAAGAAACATCAGACAAGCCCAAGTTAAGGGACATGACACTTAATGGACTGTGTGATCCTGAATTGAATCACAGGATTCACAAGGAATCCTGTGATCACAAGGAGAAATTGGATAATTGGTAAAATTTAAAAATAGACTGTATATTATTTAATAGCATTACATCAATGTTAAATTTCCAATGTTAAATTCAATGTTAAATAAGACAATGTTCTTATTCTTAGGCAACATATACTGAAGCATTTAGGGGTAAAGAAGCATGATGTCTGCAACCTAACCTCAAAGGGTTCCCCCCAAAACAGAAGGTATATGTGTGTAGACAGAGAAAGGGAGGGAATGTTAGCCATGGTGAATGCAGATGAGGAGGATACAGGAATTTGTTAACTATTCCTGCAACTCTTCAACCCATTCCCCCAGCCCCACTCAGCGGTCCTTCTCCAAGGACACTCCAGAACCTCAAGTCAGATGGGAGCCCCTCTCCCCACAGCATTCTGCTGGGCTCTTGGTCAGCTGAGTTGGCTTTGAGCCCATTGTTTGAAGATAAGCCTATATGACCCCGAGGGGCAGGGACTGTGTCTGATTCCTTTCTGCATCAGTGTCTGGAACAGGGTTGGTACAGTAAGTACTTCAGGAGACTGATACATTCTGTGTGACCTCTGGGTAGAACCAGGACCATTAGGTAGAAAGAGAAAGGACTTAGGCTCCAGGCTGACCAGAGTGGGGGGAGCAGCAGTCTGGCGAGAGTAAGGTGAAGTCCCCCTCCAAAGGTGTGCAAACTGAAATTGTAATAGGTGACTTGAAAGTCCCTCACAATCCAGAGAGGCAAGTGGTTAAAAACCTTTGCCTGGGTTTGAGCAATGTTGGGGTGGGTATGGATTTATTCATTCACTCATTTAATGAATATTTACTGAGAGCCTGATGTATGCCAGACACTTCTAAATTCCGTGGATAAAGTGGTAAAACAGACAAAATTCCCTAACCCCAGGAGTTTGCCTTCTAGTGAAAGAGTTAATTATTGAAAGCTTACATTATTCTCAGTGCTTTAAATGTATTCAACTAATTAATTCTCACAATAATACCCTTGTAGGTATTATTGTTGTTGTTATACAGAGGCACAGAGAGGTTAACTAAGTTGTCCAAAGCCACACAGCTGTTTGAATGCAAGTGGCCTGGCCCATACTCTTATCCACTACCCCATCCCATCTATTATTTGGGAGGAAGGGGGCAAAGTGGTCAGCTGCCAGCTCCATGGGTGAGCCTGTGCCCAAGGAGGGGCTGCACAGGGAGAGCCCTGAGTCTTCCAGGCTCAGCCCTTGGATCAGGAGGGTGGGCACATCTACACTGTTTGAACCACACTGAGCTCTGGGGTACCTGGGGTTTGTAAGAACAACAAGAGGTTATTGTTCATGGTCTTGGTTACTCTCTCCTCCTCTACCTCCAAGGTTTTAGCAGTCGCTACCATTCATTAAATTCATCCAACAAATATATTTTCTGAGCACCTACCATGTGCTCAGCACTGTACTAAATGCTGAGGAAGCAGCAGCAAATGGGCCAGAAATAGGCTCCAGCTCAAGAGGACTTTTGCTTTATTTAACACTCACAATTGCTCGGTAAGTATTATATCTCCAGTTTACAGGTCAGGAATCTGAAGCTCAGAGAGGTGAAGTGACTTGCCCAGAGACACCTAGCTGGAAAGGAATGGAGCTGGATTTGTACTGTGGTCTGCCAGACTCTGGAGCCCCTGTACTTTGCTCTGTGCCACACATCTCGGGGGGTGGGGCGGGGTGGGATGGAGGAAAGGGGGACAAGACCTGGGGTAAGGACAGTGCTTGGCTTCAGTTTCCCCCTCCTTTCTAGGCCCTAAACCTTCCTAAAGTCAATCGCAGCCCATTTTGTCCTGGCTATATCTCCCCCTCACTGCTGCTGTCCCCACCTCCAAAATCCTAGGAACACCCGTCTCTTGGTTTAGCAGGGGCTCCTGTTGTGGCCTGGGGTAAGACTCCTGGCCTCAGTTTTATCGTCTTTAACAAGGGGAGTGAGGAGTATCTTCAGGGGCCACCTTGAGGTTTAAATGAGATCTTACTGCGCAGGGGCCTTAGAGCTGTGCCTGGCACCTGGGAGGGGCTGGGTCACTGGGCGTCCCAAGGCACTGCAGGGATCCTCCTCAGGGTCAGAAGCTCCCAGGCCCCGGGCACCCCCCCTCAAACTTCTAGTTGATGCTCTCCCACTCCCCCTTAGTCCCTGAGAACACACACACTCCGAGGTCTGTCTCCGTCCCATCCCCTTCTTCCGAAGGTGCTCAGGTCACGACCGGTCGCACCAGCCTGTGTCCCACCCACTCGAGTCTTGCACACCCGGCCGAGAGGGGCACCCCAGCCCTGTTCACGAAACAGCCGTCGGCTCTCGTGCCCGGCATCCGTGCACCCTTGATCTCCTGCCCCAAAGGCTCAGCCCGGGACTCCCGCATCCGCGGGCACCTAGTCCCGGGGGCAAGGGAGAAGCAGACCCCGGCACTGCCGCTCGGACTAGCATAGACCCTACAGCAGCGATGCCCTCGGGGCAAGCACCAGCTTCGCCAGCTGCAGGGGCCCTCTTCCCGCGGGCGGACCCAGCCTCTCGACACTGTTCCTCAGGGTGTGCACGGCCCCCTCTCCCCTCCCGCCCCCGCCTCCCCGGCAAGCACAGCTCCCACCCCAAGCCAGCGCAGCCCTAAGGGCGAACACGGCACCCTCACCCCAGTTTGCCCGCCCAGCCCAGGCGCCCGCTCAGGCCGCTCCCTGGCCGGGCCCGGCCCGCGCACCCCGGAAGTGGGAGGGTGGCACCGATGGAACCGGCTCCGGGACCCTCGCTCGCCCGGGCGTAGCCTCGGGGGTCTGTCCACACCGATGCCGCCTTGGTTCGCGCCCCCTCGGGCCCGCGCGGGGCTTACCTGTCCTGCCAGGTGAGCCGCCTCCAGCTCGGCGCCTCCCCCCGCCCCCTTCGCCGCTCACCTGGGGCGCAGGTGAGCGTCTCGCGGGAGCGCTGCACGGGTCGCCGCTGGGGACACACTTCCTGCCTCCGCGAAGCGCCTCCGCCGCGCACCTGGGCCGAGGCCCCGCCCTGGGAGCTGGGCGGGCACTGCGGCCGGGCTCTGGCCCTCGGTCCGCGGACTGCGAGAGCAGTGCTCGGCCTAGTCCGGGTAAGTGAGGTGTGGCGGGCAAGGTGGACAGACGCTGGGGCTCAGTTTGCTTTTCTATTAAATGGACAGATGGGCCCAGCAATCTCTGAGCTGCTGCGGAGGACTTGCCGGGCCTTAAAGGCTAAGCTCAAAGGGCCTGTCTCCTGAAACCCCTTCCCTGACCCCTACGCCTGTCTGGTTTTCTCTGTACTCTTTATCATAATACTCAGCACACTGTTTTCTTGTCTTCCGTCTCCTCCTTTAGCCTCTGACTAGGGTATGCTCTTGTTCCCAAATGCCCCGGGTGCCCAGAGCAGGACCTGGCACATCCTAGGCGCTCAGCAGATATTCTCTACTGATTGAATCGTTGGGACCTGATTTCTCCGTTTGTCCTGAGGCAGAACTGGGGGCCTGGTTCCTCTGCTCTGATCAGTTCACCTTCTCTTTTCCAGGAAATCTGCAGAGGAAGACAGAGGCCTCTGCTCTGGGGCGGGTGGAAGAGGAGACTGGGCTGTGCAGTCCTGAAACATCCCAGATCAGCAGATGTGGCCACAATGGTCCATGATCACCGCATCCCATGGGGTCTCTGCAAGAGGCAACATCATTGGGTGGCAAGAGTCAGGGGTCGGATTATTCTGGGTTCCTGCTCCCCTTAATACCAACTTAATAACAACAATAGCACCAATAAACAAGTGACTTTTAGGGAACATCTCCAGGATCCATGCTAACCCCCTTACTTGCATAGTATTATTTTGTCCTTACACCTGAGGATAACACCTCGGGTGTTATCATTCCCATTTTACAGGTGAGGAAACTGAGACTTAGGACAGGGAAATTATTTGCTCAGGCAGTTGGCCCAAATGGTGTGACTTTGGGCAAGACACTTCCTTCTCTAAGCCTCATCTGTGGAGATAATAGTACCTCTCTCCAACTGGGAGAATTAAAAAAGATAATGGATGCAAAATGAGATAAAGGATATGGGAAGAGATCACTGGGGTAAGGATTGGTAAGTGGGAGGAATTCAGTACTGCCTAGCCCCTTTCCCTCCAGGTGTACCAAAGATACACAACCTCCTAAGCCTAGATGGAGATACTGCCAATTAGGACAGTATCTTTGTCTGCCCTGTTTGAGTTGCCTAGTCCTCTCCTTGCCCAGCCAGGGTGGGACACTCCTTGGAAGCTAATTCCCATGGCAACTGGGGGGTTTCCTTCCCTATCTCACCTCTCAGGACACCATTGTCTCATTCCACAGGTGTCCTGCCATGTGCACAGAGTAGATGCTCAATTTCCACCAGAGACCCTCCTTGGCAGTCCCTCCCACCACATCTTGTTCACATTCTCACCTGGGGCAAGTGGCCATTTTACCTTCATTTGGAGCTCAGAAAGTGAGTCACATAGTGTACAATTGAACATCTGTGTGCCCTAAGACCCAGTAAGTACATTCCTGTGTTACAGACACAAGAATTTCACACATATGCCAAGAGACATGTACAAGAATGGTGGTAGAAACATTGTTCACAGTAGCCCAAAACTGAAAACATCCAAATGCCATTGACAGGAGGTAAAGAAACGTGGAATAATTACATAGCAGTAGAAAATGAGTGAAAAATAGCAGTACGGCTGGATCATGGTGATATAATACTGAGTGAAAAAAATGCAAGTCCCAGAAGAGTGCATGTGGAATGGCATCCTTTTCATAAAGTTCAAATACAACTAGAAGTACTATATTTAGGCATAATATTGGGTTGAACCATATGAAGTTGCTGTTTTTTTTTTTTTTTTTTAGCGGTATGCGGGCCTCTCACTGTTGTGGCCTCTCCTGTTGCAGAGCACAGGCTCCGGACGCGCAGGCTCAGCGGCCATGGCTCATGGGCCCAGCCGCTCCACGGCATGTGGGATCTTCCCGGACCAGGGCACGAACCCATGTCCCCTGCATCGGCAGGCAGACTCTCAACCACTGTGCCACCAGAGAAGCCCGAAGTTGCTGTTTTTGACCTGTTTTAACCGAAAAAAAAGGGGGAGAGGGCAAATTCAGAAGGTTAAACGTAATTTATGTGTGAAAAAAAAACTTTAAAAAAAAGGCAAGAGAATGAGGAACACAGAATTCAGAATAGTGATTGCCTGGGGATGGGGTAGTGGAGGGGTCAGGAATTGTGGGGAACCATAAGTAGATTTAATTTTTAGTGATGTTCTGATTCTTGTGTTGGATTCAAGGACTTTCATTTTATCATGAATGGATGAATGCATGAAAAAGATAGCAACTTATGCTGTAACTAAATAGTTAAGGGCACGGTTACTTGCCAGGTTTTCAAGGTAGCAAAAATCCAAGCATCTGGAATCTTATTTAGTTTTCCCCCATTCATTTATTCATTCTTTTTTTTAAAGATTACAGAATAATTTACATACAGTTAAATTTACCTTTTTTAGGGTACAGTTCTGTGAGTTTTGAAAAATACATACAGTTGCATAACCACCACCTCAAATCAAAATATAGACCAATTTCATCACCCCCCCAAATTTCCCTAAACCCTTCTGCAATCAGTTCCTCCCCACTGTCTCAGCCTTGACAACCACTGATCTTTCTTCTGTCTTCACAGTTTTGCTTTTTCCAGACCATGTTTAGTAAAAGTACATTACAAAATTCTGATTCTGTAGTACCTAAAATGCTGTAGATTAATAAGTAGGAACATGATGATTGAAGCAGCTCAGAACTACTTTCTTTGTCTAGAAAGGAAAAAAAAAGAAAAAAGGGGAAGGAAGGGAAATATGATCTCTGAACCTCTGCCTGCACTTGCTGATGTGTGAGGGAATCTTTCTCTGGAGCCCCTGCCTCTCACCAGCTGTGGGGCCTTGGAGAAGCCACTTCCCTTCTCATCTGTAAAATGGAGATGATAATATTTCCTCCTCCAGAGTGTTTTGTGGAGTACTTTGCAAAAGGCACAAGTTAGCTGGTATTTTAATCACAGCCACACTGAAACCTCTCTCCTCATCTGCCCTTCTTCCTCCCACACTCAAATACACTGGGCCTTGTTCCCAAGGGCCCATACCCCTGCCACAGTGTATACTGAAAAACTGTCAAAAACTGATGACAGTGTAGGTATATACCCAATAGAACTGAAAACAGGGACTCAAACAGGTACTTATACGCCAGTGTTCATTGCAGCACTATTCACCGTAGCCAAATGGTGGAAAACTCAAGTGTCTATCAACAGATGAGCGGATAAACAAAATATGGTATATACGCACAATGGAGTATTATTTAGCCATGAAACGAATGAAGTTCTGATACATGCTACAACATAGATGAACTTTGAAGACGTCATGCTAAGTAAAATAAGCCAGACACAGAAGGACAAATATTGTGATTCCACTTATATTAAATATTCAGAATAAACAAATTCATAGAGACAGGGATTAGAGGTTTCCAGGGGCTGGAGGGAGGGAGGAATTGGGAGTTATTGCTTAATGGGTACAGAGTTTCTATTTGGGATGATGAAAAATTTTGGAAGTAGAAAATGGTGATGGTTGCACAACAGTGTGAATGTAATTAATGCCACTGAATTGTAACTTAAAAATGGGCAAAATGGCAATTTTTCTGTATATATATATATATATATATATATATATATATATATATATATATATATATATATATTTTGGTTGTTGTTTCTGTTTCTTTGTTTACCACAATTTAAAAAAACCCCAATGGGCTTCCCTGGTGGTGCAGTGGTTAAGAATCTGCCTGCCACTGCAGGGGACACAGGTTTGAGCCCTGGTCTGGGAAGATCCCACATGCCGTGGAACAACTTAGCCCGTGTGCCACAACTACTGAGCCTGTGCTCTAGAGCCTGTGAGCCACAACTACTGAGCCCGCGTGCCAAAGCTACTGAAGCCCGCGCACAGCAATGAAGACCAAATGCAGCCAAAAATAAATCAATTTAAAAAAAGAAAAGAGAAGATTAAAAAAAAAAAAAAGCCCCAATGGAATTCCCTGGAGGTCCACTGATTAGGACTTGGTGTTTTCACTGCTGAGGGCCTGGGTTCAATCCCTGGAGGGGGAACTAAGATCCTGGCTTGGCCAAAAAAAAAAAAAGCCCCCAAACTGATGACATTCTTTGAAAACAA